>NC_079220.1:59041611-59054111 GCF_029633865.1 Lampris incognitus
GTGATACTGAAAGATGCTGAACGTGATGCTGAAAGTTGCTGAACGTGGTACTGAAAGATGCTGAACGTGATGCTGAAAGATGCTGAACGTGATGCTGAAAGATGCTGAGCGTGATGCTGAACGTGATGCTGAAAGATGCTGAACGTGATACTGAAAGATGCTGAACATGATGCTGAAAGATGCTGAAAGATGCTGAACGTGATGCTGAAAGATGCTGAACGTGATGCTGAAAGATGCTGAACGTGATACTGAAAGATGCTGAACGTGATGCTGAAAGATGCTGAACGTGATGCTGAAAGATGCTGAACGTGATGCTGAAAGATGCTGAACGTGATACTGAAAGATGCTGAACGTGGTACTGAAAGATGCTGAACGTGTTGCTGAAAGATGCTGAACGTGATGCTGAAAGATGCTGAACGTGATGCTGAAAGATGCTGAGCGTGATGCTGAACGTGATGCTGAAAGATGCTGAACGTGATACTGAAAGATGCTGAACGTGATGCTGAAAGATGCTGAACGTGATGCTGAAAGATGCTGAACGTGATGCTGAACGTAATGCTGAAAGATGCTGAACGTGATACTGAAAGATGCTGAACGTGATGCTGAAAGATGCTGAACGTGATGCTGAAAGATGCTGAACGTGATGCTGAAAGATGCTGAACGTGATGCTGAAAGATGCTGAACGTGATGCTGAAAGATGCTGAACGTGATGCTGAACGTGATGCTGAAAGATGCTGAACGTGATGCTGAAAGATGCTGAACGTGATACTGAAAGATGCTGAACGTGATGCTGAAAGATGCTGAACGTGATGCTGAAAGATGCTGAACGTGATACTGAAAGATGCTGAACGTGATGCTGAAAGAAGTGTGGAGACATTCTGAACGCTGCTATGGGCATTTATTGTCTTAATCTGTGTGCTCCGATCAGACTCGGTCTGGTGGGACGCTAGCCCTAAGAGACCTTTAGCCTGTGTGCTAACATTGCTACAGGGGAATTGACACACATTATAAGCATCAGCTAGTGCTCGGGTAAACTTCTCACTAATGAGAAACAACAAGTTTGTATTTGAAACATAATTTTCATTCGAAAGGAGAAATATCTGCTTCAGCTAAAGGTAACCCATTATTGAACTACATTATTGTGCACTGGATTTTTTTCCATTGAAGGTAACGTAAAGAGTAACGGATAATTGTGTTTTCCTTGCTGATGTCATCCCATAGGCCTAGCTGTTATTGCATAGATGTAGCAAGATATAGCCCACTTAAAACCCATAGTGTTACACTTGCCAAATGTTGTTTTTCCTATAATCGCCACCCTGCCTAAAGTTTCTGTTACAAATGATCTAATGCTTTTTTTTGGTGGTGTTTGTCTGCCCAGATCGGTTCATTCTTCATGATCAACCTGTGCCTGGTGGTTATCGCCACCCAGTTCTCTGAGACCAAGCAGCGGGAGCACCAGCTGATGCAGGAGCAGAGGGCACAGTGCCTCTCCTCCTCCACCCTGGCCAGCATGGCAGAGCCAGGGGACTGCTATGAGGAAATCTTCCAGCTGGTGTGCCATGTCCTCCGCAAGGCCAAGAGGAGATCGGTCGCACTTTACTACACACTGAGGGGCAAGCCACCACCATCCGGTGGGGGCAGGGGGAACAGGCGGGGAGGCGGAGGAGGAGGCAATACAAACGGTGACCGGCATCATTCAAGGCAGCTGAGATGTGAGTAGCTGGGCTGCCGAACTCATTTCTTAATCCTCAAAACATGTGATATTTTGATTTTGAAAGACACAGACGACAGATAGCAGCTGAATATTTCAAATGATCCATTATCCAATCCACCCATTATCCAAGCTGTTTATCTGAAGTCGGGTCGCGGGATGCTGGAGCCTATCCCAGCAGTCATTGGGCGGCAGGGAGGGAGACACCCTGGACAGGCCGCCAATCCGTCACAAGGAATGATGAGCATTGATGACTATTTAGCCCCTGTGGGATGGAATAATGCATTAGTGGATTGCTTTTGTATAATCTGATATTGGTTGGTGTGTTCAAATAATCTATTAATTATCATTCATTATTAATTAATTATTAAAATGGAAATGATAGATTAAATTATATTATTATATATTATATTTATATATATTATATTATATATATTGTTATATATTATAATTATATATTATTATATTAATAAAATTATAATGTATTAATTGATTATTATTAGTTATAATTTATTTCAAATTAGTGACTGAAAACATATTGCAAACCACTTGATATACTCAAGGAGGGAATACTCATGTTTCTATTTGTACATTTTTGAGTCATTTCCAGCCATTTTATACTCGGGTGAGGTTTTCGACAGTAGCAGAATGAGTTGAGGCTTATTGAGGGCCACTGTGTTTTTCCCCCCTCTCTTCTTGAACTTGCATTGTCGCATGATCTTTTAAACACTCATACACCTGTGAAAGACCCATGCATGCACCAAAGCACTTCTGCAGAAACACAGGTGAAGGTATGACCACACTCGCTTCCAGTACGAGTTCATCTCGTCCTTATTTTACTTTGGCCTCCGTCCGTTTTTATGCATCTTGTTGACATTCCACCTTCCCGTGTACGTAGTGTTCTGCTGTCATTTAGATTTAGTTGTCCAGTAAAGACATTTTTTTTGCTTCTAAATTTATTCTTCATATGTATTTATTTGTTTTGTTTCCTAACTACTAAGTATGTTGTGTTTTTGTTTTAGTTTTAGTTTTTTTGTTTTTCTTTTGGTTGTTTTTGTTCTAATGCAAAAGGGCGTTTCTTGGTGTCTCCTCTGCACAAACACATAGTTTCTGTACACTTAATTTGTTTTTGTTTTTTTTTACCATATTTTCATTAGTGGGCATCTATGCTATATCCCTATTCACATGGATGTATTACAGTAAAACTGGATGCCGGATCTGAAAATGGCGCCTGTTCATTCCTATGAGAATTGCTCGCCCGGCGCATACGCCGAAACAGTTTCTGGCTTCCGGGTTACTTCCGGGTACGTGCGACCCACTGAATATGCGCAGTAGTGTTGCTCCCATCATGCCTCCAGGCTATGAGAACGAGCCAACCGCGTTCAGAGCGGTTGATGCCAGATCCAACGGGGTGTAGGCGCGGAAGTAGATCCAACGGGGTGTAGGCGCGGAAGTAGATCCAACGGGGTGTAGGCGCGGAAGTAGACGTTGGATCTGGCATCAACCATTCAGGGTCCGGCGCTGCGCGTTCACGGATGCTCTGCTAGTGGACTTGATGGATGCATAATAAGACTAGTACGGGACTTACTTGGGACTTGAAACCGTGGATGTATTTATACAGATGGCAACACAACCAACAATGAAGATAATGTTCATCCAGACAGCGTTTGTTTAACCTAGCGAAGATCCGCGTTCCCGAGACACCACATGACCGCGCGTTGAGTGCTCGTAAACAGCCGTGACGTCATGCAGACAAAGCATTTTCTGGGCCTTGGAAAACTTTAAAAAGATTGAAACCCCATGGCTTAAAACCTACAATAGGGAGAGTAATGTCTGACCATGGTTACCGCTGCAGGTGTCCTGTCAGCACTTTTACAGTGGTGGTCTACGGGGGAAACGTGTTTTGGGCCGCAGGGGATTTTTCGCTGCAATACCGCGACTGACCACTGGGAAAAAATTGGCTGCAAGGCTGAGCGGCGGCGCCGTATCCAGTTCTACTATAATACACCCATGCTTATTCGCCATAAACAACCCTAAATATAGTTTGAACCAACAAGGAAAAGGGCACATTGTAGAAATTCAGAATTTTTTCTTAAACGGCTAATTTGAACTTGATACGATATCAGATATTGCTCTGCAGGACTTAAATGTATAAAAAAATAATAAAGCAGTTTCTTCTAATTTCTCCTCTTTTTCGTCTCCCCCTCTCATCCCACTTCCTCCTCTTCTTTCTTCCTGCTTATTTTCCCTCCACCTGTTGCTCCCTCTGTCTCTGACTCCAGTATCCCACTGTCCGCACAAAAGTAAGACGGAGCATGGCTCCGAGCCGCTGGCCAACTCTATCACCCTGTCTGTCAGCCAGAGCCCCGAGGACTGCGCCCTGTGTGTGCTGTCACTCCAAGAGGGAGCAGGAGCTGCGGGAGGTTCCTCCAACAGGGAAGACGAGGAGGCGGTGGAAGAGACAGACAGGGAGGAGAACCACATAGACGAGAGGGCAAAGACCAGGAGGACGTGCATAGGACTTTGTAAGGATGTCTGGGATGAAATGCGGAGGAAACTTTGGGGCATCGTGGAGAGCAAATATTTCAGCAGGGGGATTATGATTGCCATTCTCATCAACACCATCAGTATGGGCATCGAGCACCACAACCAGGTGAGGCGTCGACGTCGAATAATACCATTACATGGAGAAGTACCATGTGCTTTATAATTGCCTCTGTGATTGTCAGTGTACTGACAGTTTGTCATTTCATCATGATATTGCTGCATACCTCACTTCTACTTACTTATATAGGCCAGCCATGCCTTGTGGTTATGAAGTGTCTCAGAATACACTTGGGAATCACACTAAAAGTATTACTAAATTAAAGTTCTCCTACCGCATAGTAGTAAAGTTCCCTTTGAAGCTTTTTACACTAATGTAGGAGTGGGACTCTTCCAAAAAGAAATTGACATTACTGATTTACAGTAGCACAGTGTGGGGTTTCAGTCGGGGCCTTCAGTAACGAACTGCCCCCCCCCAAACACACACACACACACACACATTTCTCATATGGGTGCAGATAGAGCCAACACAGCCACATACAGAATACAGTATATATACTACTGGATCAGCACCACCAAGATAGCTGAGCTTCAACAACCACAGTGCACCACTGTGCATTATAGCAGCTATCACAGCATCACCATCCATCTTCCTTTATGTCACTCGGCAACCAGACTGCACACGCACACCACCACATGGCACAAAAACAAACACAACTAGAAGAGGGCAGCTCTCCGCCAGACATATCTCCCCTTCTCCGGTGCCTGGACTTGGGGACAAACCATCCCCTTTTTCATCTACCGGGAGAAAGGGCCCTTATTAAAAGACTCCAGATGTGTTAAGCCCACCTGGTTTTCATGATGAAAAATGAATGTAGGCAAATGACGTTCATTCTAAAGCAGTAAAAAAAAATGGTAAGGAAACCCAGATTATGTTTTGTTGCAGCTGATTTCCAGCCCTGGCTGTGATGAATGCTACTCCTGAAATTGTATTTTTATAGCGGAGTTTTAACGTTGGAGGCACTTCCGCGTCTCATCCCCCAGCCAGGTGACTAAAGCGGATTATGTTTGGTTCCTGCGGTGCTCCTGTGCTGAGGTCAGCAGTGAATGATTTGCGAAATTTGATCGACGTCTCGTTTACTTTCGACACTCGTCCCAGAATATCTCATGGGCTCTGTCGCTGCCGAGCTAAGTCAGCTGCGTGCATGCGTGCAGCGACGGAGCCGCGCTGGTGGAGCGAGTTAGAGAGTGCATGTAGAGAGGGAGCAGCGATAGTGAGAATAAATGTTTTCCAAAGGTTTTCAATCACCGCAACCACGAGAGGTTCTTTATCATGTGGTTATAACAGCACAAAACAATTTAGGCTGGTAGGTCCAATAGTTTGAGAGATTCTCAGCAGACAAGCACACGCGATCAAGTGCATACCGCCTGGCGGAGATGATGGACAAGTTTCCACAGTGGGTGTAGTGTCACCAGGCACTCACTGGCACAGCTTCAACACATCCGGTGAAGCACAGCCACGATGACGTCAGTGCACTGTCCTCAGCTCCATTAGTAAGACGTGCACACAACCTGGAGTTCAGGGTCCACCTCACTGGAGAGACTTGTGGCAGCCCTCTTGCAGAACTCATCCAGTATTTAGTCTGTTTGGCAGAACTTGTAAATAAATGCAGACAGTCCTACCAGAGTCGCACAAAAACATGAAGCAGATCGGCAACGAGACCGTCAGTAGCTGTGAACGCAGCGGCCATTGCGCTTAGTCGCTCACAACCCACCAAGGGCTCATGCTGAAAGTTAACGATGACACCGGGGCTAGCACCGATACCGGGCAGGGCCCTGGGCCGTTCTGGCACTACCCGTCAGCATTTGATGCTGGTGATAACGGTCACTCCAAGTTGGAATCAGTTTGTAACTTTGGGCTTCAAGGAAAGGCTAGCAGTACCACTGGTGCTGGTCCGAGAGCTGTGATGCATGCAGACGATGTAGAAAATCCCTGCTCAGCCCCACGACAAAACACGTAATGAGGTTCAGGCACACGGCAGTCTAACTATGAAAAACCCTTTGTGGTTTTGAGTCTGACAGGGCCAGCAGAGACGGCCCTGGTGGCCCTGGTGGCCCTGACCGCCACCCCACTGCTTTATGACTCAGTGAGCTGCCACGTGAAATCAGATTATGTGTTTCATTTTTCTCTGCGGGGTGCAGTGTGAATGAACAGGAATATTTCACAGATTTCAAAGGTCCACAGCATATTATGTCCATCTAGTTTTGTATAGATGTTTTGAGTTTAAGGATAATTCTACAGGTTCGAGGTTGGATTAAATTTCCCTTATCCGTTTGAAAATATAGGTTACTTTTAATTCGAACAATCAGTTAAGCTGTGAGCCTATTACAACGGGGCAGCTTGGAAGAGTGGGGTAATTGGCCGGATACAATTGGGAAGAAAAGGGGGGAAAACCCGAAGGGGAAAAAAAGAAAGAAGGGGAGAGGAAAACAGGGAGGGAGCTCAGCTGTCCTCAGGGTCAGGTGGAACTGTCAAATTACACTCTATTTACACTCTGTATTTCTTAAACTCTATATTCTGTCAAGGTTAATACCCAACTGAGACATTAATGCATTACATATGTGTTAGTGTGGCTGTTATGAAACTAACTGACACCAAAATGACATTTTTAACAACTTTAATACTATTTTTAAACAATCTAAACTTCACAAAGACATGGTCGAACTTGAATAGCAAAATTGAAAAAGTGAAAATATAACCTGAAAAACAAAACAGAAAACACATATTGCCGGACATCGTCACACATCAAGTTTAGACTATTTTTCTGCACTGGAGGACACTAGTGTGTTTCTAGGACAGAGCAACAAACTTCACCGAGGAAATGACGCGACAACACACATCGTAAGTACTTACATGACGCACACCATCACACGCAAATGACCACTGGTCAATTTGACCGCTCATGGTCGTTTTTGGTAGATCTTTTCATAACTTTTTTTGTGCAATTGATATAAAACTAATTTTAATGTAAAATATTTGCGTCAAAATGATGTAAAACTCAGTTTAATGCAAATATATGTGCAATTTCAGTAGCAGTCAGGGAGCGGCAGGTCTGTAGCTTTTTTTCCCACAAAGTTATTCATCTTTGAAAATCCAAAACCGCCAAAATGAGCGTCTTGGTCATTCTAGTGTTAAAAGTATATCAGAGGGATCCTACCATCCACACCACCCCAACCCCACCACACACAGACACACACAGATCTGCTTATGACCTACCTCTCTGGCTCATTCAGTTTCAGTTCTTTCTTTTTGGATTTTCCCCCCTTTTTCTCTCCAATTGTACTTTGCCAATTACCCCACTCTTCTGAGCCGTCCCGGTCTCTGCTGCACCCCCTCTGCTGCTCCGGGGAGGCTGCAGACTACCACATGCCTCCTCCCATACATGTGGAGTCACCAGCCGCTTCTTTTCACCTGACAGTGAGGAGTTTCACCAGGGGGACGTAGCAAGTGGGAGGATCACGCTATTCCCCCCGGTTCCCCCTCCCCCCAAACAGGCGCCCCGACCGACCAGAGGAGGCGCTAGTGCAGCGACCAGGACACACACCCACATCCGGCTTCCCACCCGCAGACACGGCCAGTTGTATCTGTAGGGACGCCCGACCAAGCCGGAGGTAACACGGGGATTCGAACCGGTGATCCCCGTGTTGGTAGGCAACAGAATAGACTGCTACACTACCCAGATGCCCAGTTTAGTTTCAATTCTGCTATTTCACCATGGTCAGCACATCTGCTTCTCTCTGACACAAATGACCACAGCCATGTTACATACACAACTATGGCTGCTGTTTGGTAATCACAGGGAGCAACTTGGAAATAACAGATGACCCTGAGTCACAGGGGTGAGTGTAGGATTGGAGGACCCCAGCCTTGTGATTCTCTGACAATGGTGTTAACAGTGGCAGCTGGCCAGTACAGGGCACTGGGGCACCGCCCCCTTCAAACATCAAGAGATGAAACTCTACTTAAACATGTTAAATATAATGTAGGTGTATGATGCAAATAGTGATGGAATAAAAGTGTCGTCAGTCTGTGAGCGCCTGTCAGCAGCATTAAATACTGGTTCAAACGGTATTTGGTTGGTTTCTGTCTGAATACATATACTTCCTGTCTGAATACATATACTTCCTGGGTGAGGGGCGCTGGCCAAACGATACTTTATGTAAGCCCTCAAACTTGTGGCGAGCAGGTGACCTGAGGCTGCTCTCTGATTGGTTTCTTCAGATTTTCCAGGGGGTGCAACTGCGCCCCTCCCACTTTTATTGGCAGTGAATTGGTATTGTTTTAATGTGTTTTGATCTAATGTGATTGGACAATTCTCGTGGCTGTCAATCATGTTCACACCCACCACCACGCCTCGTCTCAACTGTCAATCATCCGCCACCTATGAACCCTGATAAAAGCTATAGGCTACGTTGTCCTTCTTAATAACTGTGTGAGTGACTGTGTGGACGTTAAAGCAACTGTCAGGTGTGCTGCACCAAGCTAAATTGCCCCCCCCCCAACATTTTTAGCAGCAGCCGCCACTGGTTGTAAACATTTAACCTAGCAACAGACCAAACCAAGCTGGCTGGTAACGCTGGCCGGGCTCCTGAGAGACGCAGAGGGGAGGGGAGGTGTCTGACAACCATAGTGGGAGCAGCCTGCCAAGTGCAAAGAGAAACACACACAATGTACCCATGCACACACACGGGCATGTACACATACACATCCACTTAACCGTGTGTGCATGGACACACAAAGAGACTCTCGTACAACAATGCACGTGTGCAAATCCTGACATGGATGCTGATATACTAATGCACATGCGTACATGCAGTATGCATGTGTGTACGTACACACAAGCATACTGCATAGGTCTGCACACACACGCACGCACACACGCACACACACACACACACACACACACACACACACACACACACACACACACACACACAGAACCTCATACATCAAGCAATCCCACCTTCCCTTGTTTGACTCCCAATTCTTTTGCTACAGTCCTTTCTGAACCCTCCCCCTCCTCCTCTAGCCTCTATCCCTCTCTCTCTCGCTCTCCCTCCCTCCCTCCCTCCCTCCCTCCCTCCCATCTCTGATGTCGCCTCTCTCTCTTCTCTCTTCTCCACCAAACCCTGCAATGAACCCTCCCTTCCTTCCTTCCTCTCTCCCTTCCTTCCTTTCCTTCAACCTTCATTTTTTTCATGCCCAACTCATAAGCCAAGCCCCTCATCCTCTCTCCACCTTCTCTCCATCTTTCCCCCATTCTCACCCTCTCTTCCCCTTCAGGTTATCTCCCGCCACGTCTCTGTCTCTCTGGCATCCGCTGGCTCACTGACAGGCTGCAGAGGAGCTGCTTTCTCTCATCTCCTACAACTCTAAAAATAAATGAAGGGTGTGTGTGTCGGAGGGTGGGGGGGGGGTAGGAGACGAGAGAGAGGGAGAGAGAGGGAGAAACAGTAATACGGGGAAGAAGAGAGGGAGATGCCAGTTACACAGAGGTTTTCAGCTCATTTCCTGTGTGTGTGATTCTGATTATGCCGACATGCATGAAAAATTCAAAAATGCACACACAACTAGAAAAACACAATCTCTCTTTTTGTCCTGGTGGGAAAAGGCAGGAAAAAAGCGCCACCTTGCTGTTGGTTTTGTCATAAATGTGGACGGTTGTAGTTGGGAGGCTGACTCAGTCATGCCCTCCTTCCACAAGTTTGCTTCAGCCACGTGTGGGTTGAATAAAGTGTGCAGTATTGTCGGCATGACCTTGAGTTTCGCCTCAACATGGCTTTGATTCATGGGTGTGTTGAATTATCACCGACTCCTTCGTCAACCGGTGGCGGTGGCGCCCAGATCGAAGATGAGCCGCCCATTTGCATTCACATTATGCATGTGTGCGACATATTCACACGTGTGTGTGTGTGTGTGTGTGTGTGTGTGTGTGTGTGTGTGTGTGTGTGTGTGAGATTCAGATTTGGGGATCTTGACTGTGTGTGTGTGTGTGTGTGTGTGTGTGTGTGTGTTTGATCCAGATTTGGGGATCTTGACTGTGTGTGTGTGTGTGATCCAGATGTGGGGATCTTGACTGTGTGTGTGTGTGTGATCCAGATGTGGGGATCTTGACTGTGTGTGTGTGTGATCCAGATGTGGGGATCTTGACTGTGTGTGTGTGTGTGTGTGTGTGTGTGTGTGTGTGTGTGTGTGTGTGTGTGTGTGTGTGTGTGTGTGTGTGTGTGATCCAGATTTGGGGATCTTGACTGTGTGTGTGTGTGTGTGATCCAGATGTGGGGATCTTGACTGTGTGTGTGTGTGTGTGTGTGTGATCCAGATGTGGGGATCTTGACTGTGTGTGTGTGTGTGTGTGTGTGTGTGTGTGTGTGTGTGTGTGTGTGTGTGTGTGATCCAGATGTGGAGATCTTGACTGTGTGTGTGTGTGTGTGATCCAGATGTGGGGATCTTGACTGTGTGTGTGTGATCCAGATGTGGGGATCTTGACTGTGTGTGTGTGTGTGTGTGTGTGTCTGTGTGTGTGTGTGTGTGTGTGTGTGTGATCCAGATGTGGGGATCTTGACTGTGTGTGTATGTGTGTGTGTGTGTGTGTGTGATCCAGATGTGGAGATCTTGACTGTGTGTGTGTGTGTGTGTGTGTGTGTGTGTGTGTGTGTGTGTGTGTGTGTGATCCAGATTTGGGGATCTTGACTGTGTGTGTGTGTGATCCAGATGTGGGGATCTTGACTGTGTGTGTGTGTGTGTGATCCAGATGTGGGGATCTTGACTGTGTGTGTGTGTGTGTGTGTGTGTGTGTGTGT
The DNA here is from genome assembly GCF_029633865.1 of Lampris incognitus. Classification (NCBI taxonomy): domain Eukaryota; kingdom Metazoa; phylum Chordata; class Actinopteri; order Lampriformes; family Lampridae; genus Lampris; species Lampris incognitus. Next base: position 59,052,728 of record NC_079220.1, read on the forward strand.
GTGTGTGTGATCCAGATGTGGAGATCTTGACTGTGTGTGTGTGTGTGATCCAGATGTGGGGATCTTGACTGTGTGTGTGTGTGATCCAGATGTGGGGATCTTGACTGTGTGTGTGTGTGTGTGTGTGTGTGTGTGTGTGTGTGTGTGATCCAGATGTGGAGATCTTGACTGTGTGTGTGTGTGTGTGATCCAGATGTGGGGATCTTGACTGTGTGTGTGTGATCCAGATGTGGGGATCTTGACTGTGTGTGTGTGTGTGTGTGTGTGTGTGTGTGTGTGATCCAGATGTGGGGATCTTGACTGTGTGTGTATGTGTGTGTGTGTGTGTGTGTGATCCAGATGTGGAGATCTTGACTGTGTGTGTGTGTGTGTGTGTGTGTGATCCAGATTTGGGGATCTTGACTGTGTGTGTGTGTGATCCAGATGTGGGGATCTTGACTGTGTGTGTGTGTGTGATCCAGATGTGGGGATCTTGACTGTGTGTGTGTGTGTGTGTGTGTGTGTGTGTGTGTGTGTGTGTGTGTGTGATCCAGATGTGGAGATCTTGACTGTGTGTGTGTGTGTGTGATCCAGATGTGGGGATCTTGACCAAGCCGGAGGTAACACGGGGATTCAAACCAGCGATCCCCGTGTTGGTAGGCAACGGAATAGACCACAACACCACCCTGACACCCTCAGCTTTTCATTTCAGCCAAACTTCTCTCCTCCCTCTAGCGCCGTGTCTGTCGCTCCCGAATCTCCTCTAATCCACTTTCCTTTTGCTTTGGCTTGTTCACCTCCTTTTGTTCCTCCTCTCTTCTCTCTCTGTGTTGATCTCTTGTTCCTCCTCTCTTCTCTCTCTCCGTGTTGATCTCTTGTTCCTCCTCTCTTCTCTCTCTCCATGTTGATCTCTTGTTCCTCCTCTCTTCTCTCTCTCCGTGTTGATCTCTTGTTCCTCCTCTCTTCTCTCTCTCCGTGTTGATCTCTTGTTCCTCCTCTCTTCTCTCTCTCCGTGTTGATCTCTTGTTCCTCCTCTCTTCTCTCTCTCCGTGCTGATCTCTTGTTCCTCCTCTCTTCTCTCTCTCCATGTTGATCTCTTGTTCCTCCTCTCTTCTCTCTCTCCGTGCTGATCTCTTGTTCCTCCTCTCTTCTCTCTCTCCGTGCTGATCTCTTGTTCCTCCTCTCTTCTCTCTCTCCGTGCTGATCTCTTGTTCCTCCTCTCTTCTCTCTCTCCGTGCTGATCTCTTGTTCCTCCTCTCTTCTCTCTCTCCATGTTGATCTCTTGTTCCTCCTCTCTTCTCTCTCTCCATGTTGATCTCTTGTTCCTCCTCTCTTCTCTCTCTCCATGTTGATCTCTTGTTCCTCCTCTCTTCTCTCTCTCCGTGTTGATCTCTTGTTCCTCCTC
>NC_079220.1:59064111-59136611 GCF_029633865.1 Lampris incognitus
AGGGACTACATGTCCAGTGTGGCCTGGGAACGCCTTGGGATCCCCCAGGAGGAGCTGGAGGGCGTTGCTGGGGAGAGGGAGGTCTGGAGTGCCCTGCTTAGCTTGCTGCCCCCGTGACCCGACCCCGGAGAAGCGGCTGATGATGAATGAACGAATGAATGATTATTTACACATCTCACTGTATGTTGTGATGTGATGTTTTTGGCATCTTTACTAGAGCAAATGGCCACCACCCTATCCCCCACTGTTGTTGAGTATAAGCCATTTAAGACACAGCTCAGAGTTGTGTTGGTTTGTTTGCGTGTTTGTTCATGTATAGTGACTGGATGCTAGCGTGGTGCAGGTAGGTTTCCTGGCCATAGGGCCACTGAATCACCAAAACAAACCTCTGCCTATTATCAAGCATACATTTTCATCAGTGGGACTCTCAGCTGATTCCTGTCAGATCTGTGACATCATGTCATTACGGGCTCCTGGTGGAACACCTTTGTTGTGTGTGTGTGGTTGTATGTCTTAGTATCCTGGGGATGCACATCTTTGGCTGTAAGTTCAGTTTGAAGACAGAGGCTGGAGACACGGTGCCCGACAGGAAGAACTTCGACTCTCTTCTCTGGGCCATTGTCACTGTCTTCCAGGTAAGGAGAGTTTCATCAGATCGACACACGTACACAAGCACTCATAACATTCACACACACAAATTTGACACACACAAAGAATATTTATCAAACAGTTTTGCCTGATTTTTCCCCCCAAAGTAAATGCCTGTTGGTGTGCTAACTTAGGTTGTGTTCCTGCATACTTGGTGTATGCATGTACATGTGGGCTTGTCAAGCTGTGTGTATGTTTTTCAGATTCTCACCCAGGAAGACTGGAACATGGTGCTGTACAACGGCATGGCCTCCACCTCCCCGTGTGCCGCCCTCTACTTCGTTGCTCTCATGACCTTTGGCAACTACGTCCTCTTCAATCTGCTTGTTGCCATCTTGGTCGAGGGCTTCCAGGCCGAGGTAAGCTGCAGATAGCCATCTGGCTTCAGCTGTCTTGCCAGTCAGCATTAGATGCTGAACAAAGGAAAGGCCACTGCCAACCAGGGCACTCACTGCAGCAGCTCTTTCCCCTTTTTATTTCTCCCCCTTTTTCTCCCCCCGACTGTACCCGGCCAATTACCCCCCTCTTCCGAGCCGTCCCAGTCGCTGCTCCACCCCCTCTGCTGGTCCGGGGAGGGCTGCAGACTACCACATGTCTCCTCCCATACATGTGGAGTCACCAGCCGCTTCTTTTCACCTGACGGTGAGGAGTTTCACCAGGCACATGGGAGGATCACGCTATTCCCCCCAGTCCCCCCCCCCCTGAACAGGCGGCCCGACCGACCAGAGGAGGTGCTAGTGCAGCGACCAGGACACATACCCACCTCTGGCTTCCCACCCACAGACACGGCCAACTGTGTCTGTAGGCGACGCCCGACCAAGCCGGAGGTAACACGAGGATTCGAACCAGCGATCCCCGTGTTGCCACAGGTCTTTTTAGTCAACCACAGAATGGAAACTTCATGCTGCCCTCAAGACACATTGGACATAATTTGGTGTGTTTAGTTCAGTTACTTCAGATCAGAATGTTCTGATTCATGTGTTTAGCTCAGTTACTTCAGATCAGAATGTTCTGATTCATGTGTTTAGTTCAGTTACTTCAGATCAGAATGTTCTGATTCATGTGTTTAGTTCAGTTACTTCAGATCAGAATGTTCTGATTCATGTGTTTAGTTCAGTTACTTCAGATCAGAATGTTCTGATTCATGTGTTTAGTTCAGTTACTTCAGATCAGAATGTTCTGATTCATGTGTTTAGTTCAGTTACTTCAGATCAGAATGTTCTGATTCATGTGTTTAGTTCAGTTACTTCAGATCAGAATGTTCTGATTCATGTGTTTAGTTCAGTTACTTCAGATCAGAATGTTCTGATTCATGTGTTTAGTTCAGTTACTTCAGATCAGAATGTTCTGATTCATGTGTTTAGTTCAGTTACTTCAGATCAGAATGTTCTGATTCATGTGTTTAGTTCAGTTACTTCAGATCAGAATGTTCTGATTCATGTGTTTAGTTCAGTTACTTCAGATCAGAATGTTCTGATTCATGTGTTTAGTTCAGTTACTTCAGATCAGAATGTTCTGATTCATGTGTTTAGTTAAATACATGACTCGCGCATCCTTGAGCCAGGTTGGATGATACAGGAATGAAGGGCTTCTCTCCTTCTTCCCAAAATCCAGTTCAATCCAGTTCAGTTCAGTTCAGTTCAGTTCAGTTCAGTTCAGTTCAGTTCAGTTCAAGGTATTGTCATTAAAAACAATGTGCAGGCACATGTTAGACATGAAATGAGGCCTGCGGCTTCACCAAACAGTGCAAGATACACACACACACACACACGCACACACACAGTATAAGATACACACACATGAAGACCACACACAGTATAAGATACACACACATGAAGACCACACACAGTATAAGATACACACACATGAAGACCACACACATTATAAGATACACACATGAAGACCGAACACAGTATAAGATACACACACATGAAGACCACACACAGTATAAGATACACACATGAGGACCACACACAGTATAAGATACACACACATGAAGACCACACACAGTATAAGATACACACATGAGGACCACACACAATATAAGATACACACATGAAGACCACACACAGTATAAGATACACACATGAAGACCACACACAGTATAAGATACACACATGAAGACCACACAGTATAAGATACACACACATGAAGACCACACACAGTATAAGATACACACACATGAAGACCACACAGTATAAGATACACACATGAAGACCACACACAGTATAAGATACACACATGAAGACCACACACAGTATAAGATACACACATGAAGACCACACACAGTATAAGATACACACATGAAGACCACACAGTATAAGATACACACACATGAAGACCACACAGTATAAGATACACACATGAAGACCACACACAGTATAAGATACACACACATGAAGACCACACACAGTATAAGATACACACACATGAAGACCACACACAGTATAAGATACACACATGAAGACCACACACAGTATAAGATACACACATGAAGACCACACACAGTATAAGATACACACATGAAGACCACACACAGTATAAGATATACACACATGAAGACCACACACAGTATAAGATACACACACATGAAGACCACACACAGTATAAGATACACACATGAAGACCACACACAGTATAAGATACACACATGAGGACCACACACAGTATAAGATACACACACATGAAGACCACACACAGTATAAGATACACACATGAAGACGACACACAGTATAAGATACACACACATGAAGACCACACACATTATAAGATACACACATGAGGACCACACACAGTATAAGATACACACACATGAAGACCACACACAGTATAAGATACACACATGAGGACCACACACAGTATAAGACACACACATGAAGACCACACACAGTATAAGATACACACACATGAAGACCACACACAGTATAAGATATACACACATGAAGACCACACACAGTATAAGATACACACATGAGGACCACACACAGTATAAGATACACACACATGAAGACCACACACAGTATAAGATACACACATGAGGACCACACACAGTATAAGATACACACACATGAGGACCACACACAGTATAAGATACACACACATGAAGACCACACACAGTATAAGATACACACATGAAGACCACACACAGTATAAGATACACACACATGAAGACCACACACAGTATAAGATACACACACATGAAGACCACACACAGTATAAGATACACACAGTATAAGATACACACATGAAGACCACACACAGTATAAGATACACACACATGAAGACCACACACAGTATAAGATACACACACATGAAGACCACACACAGTATAAGATACACACATGAAGACCACACACAGTATAAGATACACACACATGAAGACCACACACAGTATAAGATACACACACATGAAGACCACACAGTATAAGATACACACACATGAAGACCACACACAGTATAAGATACACACATGAAGACTACACACAGTATAAGATACACACATGAAGACCACACACAGTATAAGATACACACATGAAGACCACACACAGTATAAGATACACACATGAAGACCACACACAGTATAAGATACACACATGAAGACCACACACAGTATAAGATACACACACATGAAGACCACACACAGTATAAGATACACACACATGAGGACCACACACAGTATAAGATACACACACATGAGGACCACACACAGTATAAGACACACACATGAGGACCACACACAGTATAAGATACACACACATGAAGACCACACAGTATAAGATACACACATGAAGACCACACACAGTATAAGATACACACATGAAGACCACACACAGTATAAGATATACACACATGAAGACCACACACAGTATAAGATACACACACATGAAGACCACACAGTATAAGATACACACACATGAAGACCACACACAGTATAAGATACACACATGAAGACTACACACAGTATAAGATACACACATGAGGACCACACACAGTATAAGATACACACATGAGGACCACACACAGTATAAGATACACACACATGAAGACCACACACAGTATAAGATACACACATGAGGACCACACACAGTATAAGATACACACATGAGGACCACACACAGTATAAGATACACACATGAGGACCACACACAGTATAAGATACACACACATGAGGACCACACACAGTATAAGATATACACACATGAAGACCACACACAGTATAAGATACACACACATGAAGACCACACAGTATAAGATACACACATGAAGACCACACACAGTATAAGATACACACATGAAGACCACACACAGTATAAGATACACACACATGAAGACCACACATTATAAGATACACACATGAAGACCACACACAGTATAAGATACACACACATGAGGACCACACACAGTATAAGATATACACACATGAAGACCACACACAGTATAAGATACACACACATGAAGACCACACAGTATAAGATACACACATGAAGACCACACACAGTATAAGATACACACATGAAGACCACACACAGTATAAGATATACACACATGAAGACCACACACAGTATAAGATACACACATGAAGACCACACACATTATAAGATACACACATGAAGACCACACACAGTATAAGATACACACACATGAAGACCACACACAGTATAAGATACACACACACATGAAGACCACACACAGTATAAGATACACACACATGAAGACCACACACAGTATAAGATACACACACATGAGGACCACACACAGTATAAGATATACACACACATGAAGACCACACACAGTATAAGATACACACACATGAAGACCACACACAGTATAAGATACATACACATGAAGACCACACAGTATAAGATACACACATGAAGACCACACAGTATAAGATACACACATGAAGACCACACACAGTATAAGATACACACATGAAGACCACACAGTATAAGATACACACATGAAGACCACACACAGTATAAGATACACACATGAAGACCACACACAGTATAAGATACACACATGAAGACCACACACAGTATAAGATACACACATGAAGACCACACACAGTATAAGATACACACATGAAGACCACACACAGTATAAGATACACACACACATGAAGACCACACACAGTATAAGATACACACACATGAAGACCACACAGTATAAGATACACACACATGAAGACCACACACAGTATAAGATACACACATGAAGACTACACACAGTATAAGATACACACATGAAGACCACACACAGTATAAGATACACACATGAAGACCACACACAGTATAAGATACACACATGAAGACCACACACAGTATAAGATACACACATGAAGACCACACACAGTATAAGATACACACACATGAAGACCACACACAGTATAAGATACACACACATGAGGACCACACACAGTATAAGATACACACACATGAGGACCACACACAGTATAAGACACACACATGAGGACCACACACAGTATAAGATACACACACATGAAGACCACACAGTATAAGATACACACATGAAGACCACACACAGTATAAGATACACACATGAAGACCACACACAGTATAAGATACACACACATGAAGACCACACACAGTATAAGATATACACACATGAAGACCACACACAATATAAGATACACACACATGAAGACCACACACAGTATAAGATACACACATGAAGACTACACACAGTATAAGATACACACATGAGGACCACACACAGTATAAGATACACACATGAGGACCACACACAGTATAAGATACACACACATGAAGACCACACACAGTATAAGATACACACATGAGGACCACACACAGTATAAGATACACACATGAGGACCACACACAGTATAAGATACACACATGAGGACCACACACAGTATAAGATACACACACATGAGGACCACACACAGTATAAGATATACACACATGAAGACCACACACAGTATAAGATACACACACATGAAGACCACACAGTATAAGATACACACATGAAGACCACACACAGTATAAGATACACACATGAAGACCACACACAGTATAAGATACACACACATGAAGACCACACATTATAAGATACACACATGAAGACCACACACAGTATAAGATACACACACATGAGGACCACACACAGTATAAGATATACACACATGAAGACCACACACAGTATAAGATACACACACATGAAGACCACACAGTATAAGATACACACATGAAGACCACACACAGTATAAGATACACACATGAAGACCACACACAGTATAAGATATACACACATGAAGACCACACACAGTATAAGATACACACATGAAGACCACACACATTATAAGATACACACATGAAGACCACACACAGTATAAGATACACACACATGAAGACCACACACAGTATAAGATACACACACACATGAAGACCACACACAGTATAAGATACACACACATGAAGACCACACACAGTATAAGATACACACACATGAGGACCACACACAGTATAAGATATACACACACATGAAGACCACACACAGTATAAGATACACACACATGAAGACCACACACAGTATAAGATACATACACATGAAGACCACACAGTATAAGATACACACATGAAGACCACACAGTATAAGATACACACATGAAGACCACACACAGTATAAGATACACACATGAAGACCACACAGTATAAGATACACACATGAAGACCACACACAGTATAAGATACACACATGAAGACCACACACAGTATAAGATACACACATGAAGACCACACACAGTATAAGATACACACATGAAGACCACACACAGTATAAGATACACACATGAAGACCACACACAGTATAAGATACACACACATGAAGACCACACACAGTATAAGATACACACACATGAAGACCACACACAGTATAAGATACACACATGAAGACCACACACAGTATAAGATACACACATGAAGACCACACACAGTATAAGATACACACACATGAAGACCACACACAGTATAAGATATACACACATGAAGACCACACACAGTATAAGATACACACATGAGGACCACACACAGTATAAGATACACACACATGAAGACCACACACAGTATAAGATACACACATGAGGACCACACACAGTATAAGATACACACACATGAGGACCACACACAGTATAAGATACACACACATGAAGACCACACACAGTATAAGATACACACATGAAGACCACACACAGTATAAGATACACACACATGAAGACCACACACAGTATAAGATACACACACATGAAGACCACACACAGTATAAGATACACACAGTATAAGATACACACATGAAGACCACACACAGTATAAGATACACACACATGAAGACCACACACAGTATAAGATACACACACATGAAGACCACACACAGTATAAGATACACACATGAAGACCACACACAGTATAAGATACACACACATGAAGACCACACACAGTATAAGATACACACACATGAAGACCACACAGTATAAGATACACACACATGAAGACCACACAGTATAAGATACACACACATGAAGACCACACACAGTATAAGATACACACATGAAGACTACACACAGTATAAGATACACACATGAAGACCACACACAGTATAAGATACACACATGAAGACCACACACAGTATAAGATACACACATGAAGACCACACACAGTATAAGATACACACACATGAAGACCACACACAGTATAAGATACACACACATGAGGACCACACACAGTATAAGATACACACACATGAGGACCACACACAGTATAAGACACACACATGAGGACCACACACAGTATAAGATACACACACATGAAGACCACACAGTATAAGATACACACATGAAGACCACACACAGTATAAGATACACACATGAAGACCACACACAGTATAAGATATACACACATGAAGACCACACACAGTATAAGATACACACACATGAAGACCACACAGTATAAGATACACACATGAGGACCACACACAGTATAAGATACACACACATGAAGACCACACACAGTATAAGATACACACATGAGGACCACACACAGTATAAGATACACACATGAGGACCACACACAGTATAAGATACACACATGAGGACCACACACAGTATAAGATACACACACATGAGGACCACACACAGTATAAGATATACACACATGAAGACCACACACAGTATAAGATATACACACATGAAGACCACACACAGTATAAGATACACACACATGAAGACCACACAGTATAAGATACACACATGAGGACCACACACAGTATAAGATACACACACATGAGGACCACACACAGTATAAGATATACACACATGAAGACCACACACAGTATAAGATACACACACATGAAGACCACACAGTATAAGATACACACATGAAGACCACACACAGTATAAGATACACACATGAAGACCACACACAGTATAAGATACACACACATGAAGACCACACATTATAAGATACACACATGAAGACCACACACAGTATAAGATACACACACATGAGGACCACACACAGTATAAGATATACACACATGAAGACCACACACAGTATAAGATACACACACATGAAGACCACACAGTATAAGATACACACATGAAGACCACACACAGTATAAGATACACACATGAAGACCACACACAGTATAAGATATACACACATGAAGACCACACACAGTATAAGATACACACATGAAGACCACACACATTATAAGATACACACATGAAGACCACACACAGTATAAGATACACACACATGAAGACCACACACAGTATAAGATACACACACACATGAAGACCACACACAGTATAAGATACACACACATGAAGACCACACACAGTATAAGATACACACACATGAGGACCACACACAGTATAAGATATACACACACATGAAGACCACACACAGTATAAGATACACACACATGAAGACCACACACAGTATAAGATACATACACATGAAGACCACACAGTATAAGATACACACATGAAGACCACACAGTATAAGATACACACATGAAGACCACACACAGTATAAGATACACACATGAAGACCACACAGTATAAGATACACACATGAAGACCACACACAGTATAAGATACACACATGAAGACCACACACAGTATAAGATACACACATGAAGACCACACACAGTATAAGATACACACATGAAGACCACACACAGTATAAGATACACACATGAAGACCACACACAGTATAAGATACACACACATGAAGACCACACACAGTATAAGATACACACACATGAAGACCACACACAGTATAAGATACACACATGAAGACCACACACAGTATAAGATACACACATGAAGACCACACACAGTATAAGATACACACACATGAAGACCACACACAGTATAAGATACACACATGAGGACCACACACAGTATAAGATACACACATGAAGACCACACACAGTATAAGATACACACATGAAGACCACACACAGTATAAGATACACACATGAAGACCACACACAGTATAAGATACACACACATGAAGACCACACACAGTATAAGATACACACATGAGGACCACACACAGTATAAGATACACACACATGAAGACTAAAAGCTAAAATAAGTTAAAAGAGAGCTGGAGTACAAAATATTTAAAAATATCTACAGACATTCAGTGGGTAGCCAGGTTCAGGTGGGCAACAGCTTGTGGAAAGAAGCTGTTTCTGAGCCTGGTAGTGTGGGCTCTGAGGCTCCTGTAGCGCCTCCCAGAGGGCAGGGGGGAGAACAGTCCATGGTTGGGGTGGGTGGGATCTCTGCTGATGCTCAGACCCCTTCGAAGGCAGCGTTTGTGATAAATGTCTTTTATGGCTGGGAGCTGGGTACCGGTGATGTGCTGGGCCACCTTGACGACCCGCTGCAGAGCTTTCTGGTCTACTGAGGTGCAGTTGCCGTACCACACTGAGATGCAGATGGTCAGGATGCTCTCTATGGTGCAGTGGTAGAAGTTGGTGAGAATTTTGGGGGGTAGACGGGCGCTCCTCAGCCTCCTCAGGAAATGCAGACGTTGTTGGGCCTTTATCACAAGGGCCTGGGTGTTTAATGTCCACGAAAGGTCCTCGCTGATGTGGACTCCAAGGAATTTAAAGCTGGAAACACGCTCTACTTCCACCCCATTGATGTGAATGGGGGAGTGGCTGCAGCTTCTAGACCTCCTGAAGTCCACAATCAGCTCCTTTGTCTTCTGCACATCGAGGACAAGATTGGTGATGGTACACCATCTGCAAAATCTGTAATTCCTCTTGATACCTGTATTTTTTACATGTTAACTCCGAAGACTAGGAGTGACTCTGCATCATTCCAGTAGAGAACAAATGTACTTGTTATGTGGTAAAGTGCTACTTCCTCTCAGGTATGTGTAACGGTTTATTGTAGTTGCTCAGCAAACGACAGTGTGTGATGTGTATGTGAAATGCTGCAAGCCCAGCCAGCGTGAGATGTCATGATGGCTGTCATCTGTGTATTTACTCTGTCTATGTACGATACAGTGCATATATCATATTTTCCGTACTCCTGCAAAGGGAGAAAAACTGCTCTCATCAAGGCAGAACAAATTACAGACCAGCAAAAATGAAGGGTTTGTGCCATGACAAAAAAGGACTACTGAGCGTTAAATGTAGGTGGTAAACTTACAGAGCTGGGGCAGACTGAGGTGGAAGTGAACTAGGCAGGCCTGGAGGAATCCTGCCCCTTGGATAGCTGGGTAATGAGGACTGAACGAGGGATTGGCAGTTCCTATTAAAATTTGCCTGTGGCTGGTTCACACTTCTAGATCATTCTTTTTACACTTCCCCTGCCTTCCTCTTTCTATCTCTTTCCTCTCTCTCTCTCTCTCTCTCTCTCTCTCTCTCTCTCTCTCTCTCTCTCTCTCTCTCTCTCTCTCCTGCTGTCTCGATCTCTTGATGCAGGGGGATGCCAACCGGTCTTACTCAGACGATGACAGATCTTCCTGTAACTTTGAGGAGGGTGACAAGCAGAAAGACTCGCTGCATCTCTCAGGTACCAAACACCCTCGGGCGACCCGATGAAAGTTGGTGTGCCCTGTTTGCTATTATGAGGAGTTACTTTTCCCTTCGTAAAGTCACGATCTCACTCTGAGATGTTTTATACTGGTAGAATTTGTCCATACATTTTCTAAAAGAAACTCACAGTACGAGTGACAGTATTTAGGGTGCAAAACTCACAGAATAACTGATGTTTCACTTGTGTCCTCTCAAGTAGTGCATCATATGAGTGGTTGCTAGGAATGGTGCACTGCTTTACCTTTTTCTCCCCGATTGTATCCGGCCAATTACCCCACTCCTCTGAGCCGTCCCGGTCTCTGCTCCACCCCCTCTGCTGATCCGGGGAGGGCTGCAGACTACCACATGCCTCCTCCCATACATGTGGAGTCACCCGCCACTTCTTTTCACCTGACAGTGAGGAGTTTCACCAGGGGGACGTAGCGCGTGGGAGGATCACGCTATTCCCCCCCCCCAGTTGTTTAGTGTGGGTATGTGTGTTAGTGTGGGTATGTGTGTTAGTGTGGGTATGTGTGTTAGTGTGGGTATGTGTGTTAGTGCATATAGCATGTGGGCTTCAGTGCAGACTGGGGAACGGAAGTGGTTCGTAAGCTGGGGACTTGCTGTGTGAGGAAACCCTCACTCGTCCTCTCTAAGACTGCTCCACCGCTGTCGGAGCAGGCGGTGCAGGGCAGGGCAGGGCTGGACAGCACAGCCTGCTCCGACAGTGGTGAAGCAGTCCGTGCAGGGCAGGGCAGGGCTGGACAGCACAGCCTGCTCCGGCAGTGGTGGAGCAGTCCGTGCAGGGCAGGGCAGGGCTGGACAGCACTGCTCCACCGCTGTCGGAGCAGGCGGTGCAGGGCAGGGCAGGGCTGGACAGCACAGCCTGCTCTGACAGTGGTGAAGCAGGGCTGTGCAGGGCAGGGCAGGGCTGCACAGCACTGGGCTGTGTTTACACTCCAGCTACCAAGAAGCAGCTGGGGACCAAGACAAGGATTTCTTCAGTCCTCATGTCCTCGTCTGCGATGAAGCGCAGCGATGTTCCCTGCTGCGCGGCTGTGCAGCGGGGCTGTATGACGTGTGTGCAGCTGCAACATCCCCTTCTGTTTAATGTCAAACTTGTTGTGTGTTTTTATTATGCTAATGCCTTTTCTTTCTTTCTTTCTCTTTTTGCTGTTTCTCTCCTCATTCTGCACCTCTGGCTCTCTGGTCTTTCTTCCTTCTGCCCAAGTTCTTCTTTAAATTGCTTTCGCTCTTTCTATACTTCCTGTCCCTCTTCTTTTCTTCCATGTTTCATTACATTGCTCCGTTCTTGCTTCCTTGCCTTCCTTCGAATCCATCTTTCCATCCTTGCATTTTAACTTCTCCCCTTCCTCCCTTTCCCACCCAACTGGTTTCTCTTCACTAGACCCAAAGATCAGTACTCTGACTCCCAATGGATACCTGGACCTGCCGCCAGTGCCCACTGGTCTTTATGCCGGGGAGAGGTTGACCTTTGCCCTGGGCTCCAGGAAAAGCAGTGTCATCTCCCTGGGCCGGGCCAACCTGGAGCAAAGGGCTGTGGTGAGTAAGTCAGCTGGGAGGCAGAAAGTGTGGGGTATTTTAATGCTCTGTAAACTAGCCGTCATACTAAAGCTGCTACGAGGAGTTTGGGATTTTTGTTGACTTTGTGCACCCCTGTGGACAAAAGTGGCTGTGTTTCACCTAAGCTCGGCTTCAGTTGGTGTTACCATTGCCCCTTGTCACAAACATCTACAGTCACCCTCGGGTACATTGTGCGTGTGTTTGTTCTAAACCACAGTGAGAGATGTGGTGGTTTGTGGGAAAAAACAGGTGTTTTCAGGCTATACAGCGATGAGGTTGTGTATCTCTTATTGTGGCTATGTAGTGTGAGGCTGTGTATCCCATTTCTACTGCTGCTTTCAGCTGCTCCCGTTAGGGGGCGCCACAGCGGATCATCCGTCTCCATCTCTTCCTGTCCTCTGCATCTTCCTCTGTCACACCAGCCACCTGCATGTCCTCCCTCACCACCTCCATAAACCTCCTCTTTGGCCTTCCTCTTCTCCTCTTCCCTGGCAGCTCCATATTCAGCATCCTTCTCCCAGTATACCCAGCATCTCTCCTCCACACATGTCCAAACCATCTCCATCTTGTCTCTCTTGCTTTGTCTCCAAACCGTCCAACCTGAGTGGTCCCTGTAATATACTCCTTCCTCATCCTATCCTTCTTCATCACTCCCAGTGGAAATGAATGCAAAAAGGCTGTGTATCCTGTTTGTGTATCGTAAATCGTTTCATCAGATTTCTCAGTAAATTCGACCTGAAAACGAGCATTTGTAGTCATGATATAGAAATATCTGTATCTAATCTGCTCGCCGATGGTCTCGGTTGATTGTGTCGGTCATATCGATGCGTCCAGTTTAAACTGAGACGGATCAAGAGTCAGTGGAAAAACTACCTGTAGCAGGTTTAAATGAGACAGCGAGGTTTTATTTCAAATGAACTTCATGCATCATTACCTAGAAAATCATAAGTATATGTTTAGGGTCACGGTTTCATAATCCCACAGTTGGGCATTTTGCTGCCTACATTGCTAAAACTCAGGCACAGAGGAGGGTTGCCTGTTTTTTCACACACCGTTCATGCCACATCTGTTTACACAGCATACACGTCTGTGGACTGTTGGAGAAAACTGGCGTACCAGGACAAAGCACACGTGAATACAGGGAGGACGTGCAAACTCCACACAGATGGGGTGGGATTGAAATCAGAGCCCTCCTGCTATGAGGCGACGGAGCAAACCGCTAGGCCACCATGGCACCCCTGAAGCTGATGTTTTGTATTGTTTGCAAGAGGACAGTAACTTGAGTTAAAGCAGTTTTGCTTATTTGTTTATTCCCCCTGTCTGTCTGTCTGTCTGTCTTGTCTGTCTGTCTCTCTCTCTCTCTCTCTCTCTCGCTCTCTCTTACAGTATTCAGGCCAAAGTTACCACAAGTGGGGCCATCCACTGCCCCCACATTCTCATGCACTGTGGGCACGTCGCTCCAGCTGGAACAGCTTGGGAGGAGGCCGCCCCTGCTCCTCTTCCTCCCCAACTCCTACCCCTACCCCCACCTTGCCAAGGCCCCTCTATGGTTACGGCCTGGGGGGTCTAGGTGGGGTTGTTGGGGGTAGTCTCCGTGTCCGGGGCCCCCGGGCCTCCTCCTCCCCACATCATCACCTATACCACATCCACCCAGATGAGGAAGAGTCCCTCCTCTCCCCACCCCCCTTAGCCCCCCGCCCTCTCCATCTCCCCCCACCTGTGCTTCCGGGCCATTTTGTGCCCAGGCGAGACCGTAGGGCTCTCTCGCTAGAGCTGCCCCACCTGCTGCAGATCCCAGGACCCCCACACCCTAAGCCACCACCCCATCACCACCACACACTGCCCCCCATGATGCTCCACGCTCAGCCCAGGAAGAAGAGCTTCTCAGGGGGCATGCTCATCAGTGGTGGTGGTGGTGACCCTAGAAGTCTAGTGGGGGAGCACCAGGACTGCAATGGGAAGACCCCACTGTCACAGCTTCTCCAGCCCCCATTGAGAAACTTGCCAGTTGGGCAGGCTGGAAGGGGGAACCCCCAGAACCCACTGTTGGCTGAAGTCTTCCCCCAGGTCAACACACGCAACAAGGACCAGGAGGACCTAGATGATGAAACTGACTATGTGAGTTGGCAATTATGTCTCTATGGGATGGAGAAATTTGAAAGGTAGCAATAGCCTAATGAAAGGCTGAGTGAGTGAGTGAGTGAGTGAGTGAGTGAGTGAGTGAGTGAGTGAGTGAGTGAGTGAGTGAGTGAGTGAGTGAGTGAGTGAGGCAGGAAGAGTCGATACTGATCTTGAGAAATTTGAAAATGACATGGCAAAAACAGGTAGAAAGTTTCCCGTCCACACTTGCGTTTTCCGATCCTTCTCGAAAATTTCGCTGTCCATATTGAAATACCCAGACAATAAAAAAACATGCTGAAGTCTCTTCTGTTGTACATGCACACGCAACTTGAGCCGTCACCTTCATTTTGGTCACATGACAATCATACGGAAGTGTTTTCAAAAAGCTCAGTTTTCATTGTCCACATTATGATCCACTTTGGGAGGCGTTTTCCAGAAGCTCCATTTTCAGTGATCAAAAGCGATGGCTTAGTATGGCTTTAAGGCCACAGTGGAGGACAAGAAGATGTTTTCCAGTTCGAATATCTGTGTTAATTGAAGGTACTGTGAGTGGGTGAGCAGGTGTGCGAGTCAGTGAGTGGTTGTGACTGAACAAGCAGATTTGCAAGTGAAGGACTAACTAACTTGGCCCATTGGCTGACTGACTGGAGTGTGATTTATGTATTTATTTATTTGAGTGTGTAATAATGCCTCTGTCGTGGCAGTTATTTTAGCCCACTCTGACATTACATGAGGAACGAGACAAGAATCTTACAGTATTGTCACACGATTTTAATATATGTTCAATGGTCAGACCCATTCAAACCCAGGTGCTTGAATGCGCCCCCTGATCTCAGAGCCCACTCCCTTTGTACCCTGCAGCCCAACATGCTCGTTGTTTCAGTCATAGTGGTGTGTACTCAGTTTCTCCCTCATCCTGGTTGGAAGCATTAGCTCATTTTTATTGCTGGACTGTCACCCTATCAGAGCTTGTTCAGAGAGTTGATAGGTCAGGTCTCCCCTCGTCCTCCAGGTCGTAATTCTCCAAGACTGTCCCTTCGGGCCTTGCCGCCCTCGAATGAACTTCCCAGATGTTGTTTCTCTGCCATCAACTGACAGTTTGGCAGCCATCCGTCCATTGTCCGAAGCGCACATCCTGCCCTCAGGGTCGCAGGACTCTCAGGGTCTCTATTTGTGCACCTGGGGAAGACGCCTTATAAGACTGACTCTGTCCTATTACACATGGACTGCAAGCATCTGTCTAAACAATGTAAAATAAAGTTAAACATGGTACAGGTCATACATGGTGAAAGATTAAAAGTAAGCAAACATCAAATATGAATTGCCCCTCACAGCCTCCATGATGCATTCCTACAAAAATACATTAGAACAACAACTATCAGAAACCCAATCCACTGGGCCTCCGGGTGGCGTGGTGGTCTATTCTGTTGCCTGCGTGTTCGTCTGTTGCAATGACAAGGACCATCTAGTCATCCTGTGATGGATGACTGATGACTTGCGCGATGATTAAAGTGAGGAAAAGTTGCACATCATCAACTCCACTCTATTGTCCTAGACCACCTGCTACCAGTGGTAAGACCAGCGAGACGACTGGCAATGGAGACAGATGCAGATTTTTCCTCAGGGTTTCTTCCTGAAGCCTTTCCCATAGACGAGTATACCCGCAAGGCAGCAGAGGTCTGAAATCAGAGTTGTCCTTCTCCTAGATGAACTGCCCGACAGGCTAACGAGCTTCATCTACCCGGGTCTGAAATCAGAGTTGTCCTTCACCTAGATGAGCTGCCCGACAGGCTAACGAGCTTAATCTACCCGGGTCTGAAATCAGAGTTGTCCTTCTTCTAGATGAACTGCCCGACAGGCTAACGAGCTTCATCTACCCGGGTCTGAAATCAGAGTTGTCCTTCACCTAGATGAGCTGCCCGACAGGCTAACGAGCTTCATCTACCCGGGTCTGAAATCAGAGTTGTCCTTCACCTAGATGAGCTGCCCGACAGGCTAACGAGCTTCATCTACCCGGGTCTGAAATCAGAGTTGTCCTTCACCTAGATGAGCTGCCCGACAGGCTAACGAGCTTCATCTACCCGGGTCTGAAATCAGAGTTGTCCTTCACCTAGATGAGCTGCCCGACAGGCTAACGAGCTTCATCTACCCGGGTCTGAAATCAGAGTTGTCCTTCACCTAGATGAGCTGCCCGACAGGCTAACGAGCTTCATCTACCCGGGTCTGAAATCAGAGTTGTCCTTCACCTAGATGAGCTGCCCGACAGGCTAACGAGCTTCATCTACCCGGGTCTGAAATCAGAGTTGTCCTTCACCTAGATGAGCTGCCCGACAGGCTAACGAGCTTCATCTACCCGGGTCTGAAATCAGAGTTGTCCTTCACCTAGATGAACTGCCCGACAGGCTAACGAGCTTCATCTACCCGGGTCTGAAATCAGAGTTGTCCTTCACCTAGATGAGCTGCCCGACAGGCTAACGAGCTTCATCTACCCGGGTCTGAAATCAGAGTTGTCCTTCACCTAGATGAGCTGCCCGACAGGCTAACGAGCTTCATCTACCCGGGTCTGAAATCAGAGTTGTCCTTCTCCTAGATGAGCTGCCCGACAGGCTAACGAGCTTCATCTACCCGGGTCTGAAATCAGAGTTGTCCTTCACCTAGATGAGCTGCCCGACAGGCTAACGAGCTTCATCTACCCGGGTCTGAAATCAGAGTTGTCCTTCACCTAGATGAGCTGCCCGACAGGCTAACGAGCTTCATCTACCCGGGTCTGAAATCAGAGTTGTCCTTCACCTAGATGAGCTGCCCGACAGGCTAACGAGCTTCATCTACCCGGGTCTGAAATCAGAGTTGTCCTTCTCCTAGATGAGCTGCCCGACAGGCTAACGAGCTTCATCTACCCGGGTCTGAAATCAGAGTTGTCCTTCACCTAGATGAGCTGCCCGACAGGCTAACGAGCTTCATCTACCCGGGTCTGAAATCAGAGTTGTCCTTCTCCTAGATGAGCTGCCCGACAGGCTAACGAGCTTCATCTACCCGGGTCTGAAATCAGAGTTGTCCTTCACCTAGATGAGCTGCCCGACAGGCTAACGAGCTTCATCTACCCGGGTCTGAAATCAGAGTTGTCCTTCACCTAGATGAACTGCCCGACAGGCTAACGAGCTTCATCTACCCGGGTCTGAAATCAGAGTTGTCCTTCTCCTAGATGAGCTGCCCGACAGGCTAACGAGCTTCATCTACCCGGGTCTGAAATCAGAGTTGTCCTTCTCCTAGATGAGCTGCCCGACAGGCTAACGAGCTTCATCTACCCGGGTCTGAAATCAGAGTTGTCCTTCACCTAGATGAGCTGCCCGACAGGCTGACGAGCTTCATCTACCCGGGTCTGAAATCAGAGTTGTCCTTCTTCTAGATTGGCTGCCAACCAAGGCTAACGAGTCTAAATCGACCCACCCGGTTATACCGCCAGGAACCCTGTCGCCCCCGCAGCAGACTTGGTGAAAACAGGAGGTATCGTGAGAAGGTGCTGCTGTGGACACATTTGCGTAGGAGCGGCCATATGCTAAGGTCCTGATGGACCCGTGGTGATCAGTACACCACGAAGCAAGAGGCCACCGCACTGCTTCGCATTCCTTTTGGCAAGTAGGACATCAGGCCTAATACTCGCCACTTCCCGTTGCCTACCAACATGGGGATCACTGGTTCGAATCCCCGTGTTACCCCCGGCTTCGTCGGACGTCCTTACAGACACAATTGGCCATGTCTCTGGGTGGAAAGCCGGATGTGGGTGTGTGTCCTGGTTGCTGCACTAGTGCCTTCTCTGGTCGGTTGTGTGATCCTCCCACGTGCTACGTCCCCCTGGTGAAACTCCTCACTGTCAGGTGAAAAGAAGCGGCTGGTGACTCCACATGTATGGGAGGAGGCATGTGGTAGTCTGCAGCCCTCCCTGGATCAGCAGAGGGGGTGGAGCAGCGACCGGGATGGCTCGGAAGAGTGGGGTAATTGGCCAAGTACAATTGGGGAGAAAAGGGGGGTGGGGGGATCAAAAAAAAAAGAGAGACCCCATTGACATGGCTAATCCCCCCTAACGAGGTACTTCAAAGCGTCTGAAAGCAAAAAAACAAACATGCAACAATGTAGCCATGTGATACCTCTACCAAACCATTAGCTCGGGGTTTTACCAACAAGATTGGATAAACACACTGGATAATCTCACGTCCTCCTGTGTAGGATTCAACTCGTGTGTACAAAGCTTGTACTCCAGATTCCATAACTCTCGGGCCCCGGGGACTCCCATTGTTTTCACTGTAAACAAGACTGCGTAGGAACAAACCAAGGTTAATTAGGAAGGACTATTCAGACAGCGGGAGAGAGTGCCATGGATGTTAGTGCTGGAATGATGCTCGCAGATATTGATGGCCAAATGTTTAATTCTTGTAAATAATTTAATTTACTGTTCCATATATGTCTTTTACGTGTGCACTCAATGAGAATTTTGCATAGGGTGTGTGTGCCGGGCTTATGTGTGGGTGAGTAAATGTACTGTATATCCATGCATCTCCACACATGTGTAACCTCTCTGGATAAACCAGATCGCCGGTATAGACATTATTTAGTTCACGGTGACATGCTGCAAATCTAAACAATTACTTGTCACTGTTTGCAGATGTGTGTCTCAGTAGTCACTGTGTGCGTTTGTATGCGTGTGTGTGTGTGCGTGTGCGTGTGTGCGTCTCACGTATTTAACTCATTGCATGTGTTTCCTTCCTCCTTCCAGAGCCTCTGTTTTCGAATCCAGAAGATGTTGGAGGTGTACAGACCGATGTGGTGCGAGACCAGAGAGGACTGGTCTGTCTTCCTTTTCTCCCCGCAGAACAGGTGAGTGTGAGACCCCTCACTCCACTTCACCACCACAAGCTCTGTTCACTCCACTTCACCACCACAAGCTCTGTTCACTCCACTTCACCACCACAAGCTCTGCTCACTCCACTTCACAACCACAAGCTCTGTTCACTCCACTTCACCACCACAAGCTCTGTTCACTCCACTTCACCACCACAAGCTCTGTTCACTCCACTTCACAACCACAAGCTCTGTTCACTCCACTTCACCACCACAAGCTCTGTTCACTCCACTTCACAACCACAAGCTCTGTTCACTCCACTTCACAACCACAAGCTCTGTTCACTCCACTTCACAACCACAAGCTCTGTTCACTCCACTTCACCACCACAAGCTCTGTTCACTCCACTTCACAACCACAAGCTCTGCTCACTCCACTTCACCACCACAAGCTCTGTTCACTCCACTTCACCACCACAAGCTCTGCTCACTCCACTTCACAACCACAAGCTCTGTTCACTCCACTTCACCACCACAAGCTCTGTTCACTCCACTTCACCACCACAAGCTCTGTTCACTCCACTTCACAACCACAAGCTCTGCTCACTCCACTTCACCACCACAAGCTCTGTTCACTCCACTTCACCACCACAAGCTCTGCTCACTCCACTTCACAACCACAAGCTCTGTTCACTCCACTTCACAACCACAAGCTCTGCTCACTCCACTTCACAACCACAAGCTCTGCTCACTCCACTTCACAACCACAAGCTCTGTTCACTCCACTTCACCACCACAAGCTCTGTTCACTCCACTTCACAACCACAAGCTCTGCTCACTCCACTTCACCACCACAAGCTCTGTTCACTCCACTTCACCACCACAAGCTCTGTTCACTCCACTTCACAACCACAAGCTCTGTTCACTCCACTTCACCACCACAAGCTCTGTTCACTCCACTTCACCACCACAAGCTCTGTTCACTCCACTTCACCACCACAAGCTCTGTTCACTCCACTTCACCACCACAAGCTCTGTTCACTCCACTTCACAACCACAAGCTCTGTTCACTCCACTTCACAACCACAAGCTCTGTTCACTCCACTTCACAACCACAAGCTCTGTTCACTCCACTTCACAACCACAAGCTCTGTTCACTCCACTTCACCACCACAAGCTCTGTTCACTCCACTTCACCACCACAAGCTCTGTTCACTCCACTTCACCACCACAAGCTCTGCTCACTCCACTTCACCACCACAAGCTCTGCTCACTCCACTTCACCACCACAAGCTCTGCTCACTCCACTTCACGACCACAAGCTCTGTTCACTCCACTTCACGACCACAAGCTCTGTTCACTCCACTTCACGACCACAAGCTCTGTTCACTCCACTTCACAACCACAAGCTCTGTTCACTCCACTTCACAACCACAAGCTCTGTTCACTCCACTTCACAACCACAAGCTCTGTTCACTCCACTTCACCACCACAAGCTCTGCTCACTCCACTTCACAACCACAAGCTCTGTTCACTCCACTTCACCACCACAAGCTCTGTTCACTCCACTTCACCACCACAAGCTCTGTTCACTCCACTTCACCACCACAAGCTCTGCTCACTCCACTTCACCACCACAAGCTCTGCTCACTCCACTTCACCACCACAAGCTCTGTTCACTCCACTTCACAACCACAAGCTCTGCTCACTCCACTTCACAACCACAAGCTCTGTTCACTCCACTTCACAACCACAAGCTCTGCTCACTCCACTTCACCACCACAAGCTCTGGTCACTCCACTTCACGACCACAAGCTCTGCTCACTCCACTTCACGACCACAAGCTCTGCTCACTCCACTTCACCACCACAAGCTCTGTTCACTCCACTTCACGACCACAAGCTCTGCTCACTCCACTTCACGACCACAAGCTCTGCTCACTCCACTTCACGACCACAAGCTCTGCTCACTCCACTTCACGACCACAAGCTCTGCTCACTCCACTTCACAACCACAAGCTCTGTTCACTCCACTTCACAACCACAAGCTCTGTTCACTCCACTTCACGACCACAAGCTCTGTTCACTCCACTTCACCACCACAAGCTCTGTTCACTCCACTTCACCACCACAAGCTCTGTTCACTCCACTTCACGACCACAAGCTCTGTTCACTCCACTTCACAACCACAAGCTCTGTTCACTCCACTTCACAACCACAAGCTCTGTTCACTCCACTTCACAACCACAAGCTCTGTTCACTCCACTTCACCACCACAAGCTCTGTTCACTCCACTTCACAACCACAAGCTCTGTTCACTCCACTTCACAACCACAAGCTCTGGTCACTCCACTTCACAACCACAAGCTCTGTTCACTCCACTTCACAACCACAAGCTCTGTTCACTCCACTTCACCACCACAAGCTCTGTTCACTCCACTTCACAACCACAAGCTCTGTTCACTCCACTTCACAACCACAAGCTCTGTTCACTCCACTTCACAACCACAAGCAGTTAGCTTAGCCTGCCCCGCTTCCGCGTCCTGTCAGACCTCCCTCGGTGTTTCCTCTTGGGGCACAGCTCCAGGCAGGGCCGTGGTCCCTGGGCCCACAGCACACAGCTTGTCAGCCCTCCTCCCTTATAGCGTCAGCTCACTGAGTTTTGCTCTGGCATTGCCAGGGTAGGGTTTTGAAGGAGACCAGTAACAGCGTTTCGTATTCAGAATACAGAATTGGAGTATCTGAATGAAATCCCTGTTATTTAGTATTTCAGATTGCTGCTCGTTTAAACATTTTGAGGAGAATGTTTTTAGAGTGGCAGCACGGTGGCGCAGTGGTTAGCACGGTCACCTCACAGCAAGGAGGTCCTGGGTTCGAATCCTGGGGTAGTCCAACCTCGGGGGTCATCCCGGGTTGTCCTCTGTGTGGAGTTTGCATGTTCTCCCCGTGTCTGTGTGGGTTTCCTCTGGGTGATCCAGTGTCCTCCCACAGTCCACAGACATGTAGGTCAGGTGAATCACCGTACTACTAGGTGTGAATGTGTGTGTGTGTGTGTGTGTGTGTGTGTGTGTGGGCCCTGTGTGATGGCCTGGCGGCCTGTCCAGGGTGTCTCCCCGCCTGCTGCCCAGGGACCGCTGGGATAGGCTCCAGCATCCCGCGACCCAGCGGAGGATAAGCAGAGGTCTTTAGAAGACTACCCTCCTCATCAGCATCAGCATTGCAGGCGGGACTGTGCATTCACATCTTGTTGGTGGGCGAGTAAAGTTCGTGACAATTGAAAATGGACAGGAAGGGAATTGTCTGTTGTAGGATGGGCTTAGGCTACAGTCTGCAACTCAGCAACAATAACCCGTGGAAACATCTCATTTGCCACAGTAGATTTACTACTGTGTTATAAGTCATGTGCATTTGTGTGTGCATGTGTAAATTTGCCTCATTCATGTAACATAATAATAAAAGCGAGATTAGGTTGCCTGAGAAGTGCCCCCCCCCCACCATGAAGCTTAAATGCCTGTCCATCCAATATACTCCTGACTGAAAGTAATGATAGTCTTAAAAGAAAACGTTAACTAGATTTAATCCAGCACAGGTACACTTCCTCCTGCGCGCACACACATCAGTCGAGCACAGTACTACCTGGCAGGTGGTCCACATGGACTGACATCATGACGTGGCGGTATAATTACACAGTACTACCTGGCAGGTGGTCCACATGGACTGACATCATGACGTGGCGGTATAATTACACAGTACTACCTGGCAGGTGGTCCACATGGACTGACATCATGACGTGGCAGTATAATTACACAGTACTACCTGGCAGGTGGTCCACATGGACTGACATCATGACGTGGCGGTATAATTACACAGTACTACCTGGCAGGTGGTCCACATGGACTGACATCATGACGTGGCAGTATAATTACACAGTACTACCTGGCAGGTGGTCCACATGGACTGACATCATGACATGGCGGTATAATTACACAGTACTACCTGGCAGGTGGTCCACATGGACTGACATCATGACATGGCGGTATAATTACACAGTACTACCTGGCGGGTGGTCCACATGGACTGACATCATGACGTGGCGGTATAATTACACAGTACTACCTGGCGGGTGGTCCACATGGACTGACATCATGACGTGGCAGTATAATTACACAGTACTACCTGGCAGGTGGTCCACATGGACTGACATCATGACGTGGCGGTATAATTACACAGTACTACCTGGCAGGTGGTCCACATGGACTGACATCATGACGTGGCGGTATAATTACACAGTACTACCTGGCAGGTGGTCCACATGGACTGACATCATGACGTGGCGGTATAATTACACAGTACTACCTGGCAGGTGGTCCACATGGACTGACATCATGACATGGCGGTATAATTACACAGTACTACCTGGCAGGTGGTCCACATGGACTGACATCATGATGTGGCGGTATAATTACACAGTACTACCTGGCAGGTGGTCCACATGGACTGACATCATGACATGGCGGTATAATTACACAGTACTACCTGGCAGGTGGTCCACATGCACTGACATCATGACGTGGCGGTATAATTAACACCAAGGAAGAAGCAACAATGTGACATCAATAATATCAACGATGCAGCACATCTGTTTCACTTGTGCCTTTTAAAATGTACTCTAAATGTAATTTGAACAAGTTACTCTAAATGTAATCTGAACAAGTCATCCTCCCTGAGGCCACCGAGCCACCCCACAGTGTGTCATAGACTCCCTCCACAGCTGTGCTACACCTTATCGGCTAGCCGCAGGGCGCGTATACCCCAGCCACTCACCAGATCAATACCACGGATGTGTTGCCAGATCTTGCTCTCCCTTTTATCAATAGAGGGAGGGGTTGCTGGTTTTCCCAGAGAGAGGACCTAGATTAGAGTATTGATTGCCAGCTCGCAGATAACAGAGGGATATTTTCTCCCCCGCTGTTTGTCAACATGAAATATTATCGGGGAAGAGATTTTAACGTTACAGGCGGGGCTTTGAGTTTAAAATGACAGTGTGTGGTTGGTGTATGTGAACAGAACCAGCTAACAGGAGCAGTGAGAGTGGATTTAAGCGCCCTGCATCCTCCATCCTGTTGAATATGTACTCATTTGAAATCCATTCAAGAATCAAGAACAGTGTATTGTCATTTCTGTCATGTACTTGCGTACACAAAAGAAACAAAATGTTGTGTCTCCCACCCCACAGCAGTGCAACACAAAAGATAAAAACACATGTCCAAACTCCCGAAAATGACACCACCAAAAACATACAAACACAGAGAGAACAAAGCATAGAAACACAAATACTTCACAACACAGTCCAAAAGTCCCACTGTCCAGAGAGTGAAGGCCAGCCAAGAGGACTGTCGGAACTGCCGGTCTGCATGGGCTAGCACTTAGCCTAGCCTGCCCCGCTTCCACGTCCTGTCAGACCGCCCTTGGTGTTTCTTCCCCAGGCACGGCTCCAGGCAGGGCCATGGTTCTTGGGCCTACAGGATGCAGCAGACCAAGCTCTCCCAGCCAGACCCCCTCAACACACCTCCCCACAATCCACACAACCACGCAAATGCAGACAAAAACACTGCACAGTCGACGCTCGGCAAGGCCACCGCCAGACCACCTCGGTATTTCCTCTCAGGCACAACTCCGAGCAGGGCCGTGGTCCCTGGGCCTACAGGACGCAGCAGACCAAGCTCTCTCACAGGATGCAGCAGACCAAGCTGTCTCACAGGATGCAGCAGACCAAGCTGTCTCACAGGATGCAGCACACCAAGCTGTCTCACAGGGTGCAGCAGACCAAGCTGTCTCACAGGACACAGCAGACCAAGCTGTCTCACAGGACGCAGCAGACCAAGCTGTCTCACAGGACGCAGCAGACCAAGCTGTCTCACAGGACGCAGCAGACCAAGCTGTCTCACAGGACGCAGCAGACCAAGCTGTCTCACAGGACGCAGCAGACCAAGCTGTCTCACAGGACGCAGCAGACCAAGCTGTCTCACAGGATGCAGCAGACCAAGCTGTCTCACAGGACGCAGCAGACCAAGCTGTCTCACAGGACGCAGCAGACCAAGCTGTCTCACAGGACGCAGCAGACCAAGCTGTCTCACAGGATGCAGCAGACCAAGCTGTCTCACAGGACGCAGCAGACCAAGCTGTCTCACAGGACGCAGCAGACCAAGCTGTCTCACAGGACGCAGCAGACCAAGCTGTCTCACAGGACGCAGCAGACCAAGCTGTCTCACAGGACGCAGCAGACCAAGCTGTCTCACAGGACACAGCAGACCAAGCTGTCTCACAGGATGCAGCAGACCAAGCTGTCTCACAGGATGCAGCAGACCAAGCTGTCTCACAGGACGCAGCAGACCAAGCTGTCTCACAGGATGCAGCAGACCAAGCTGTCTCACAGGACGCAGCAGACCAAGCTGTCTCACAGGACGCAGCAGACCAAGCTCTCTCAGCCCATCCAACGCCGGCGCTCCCAGCCATCAAATGAAAAAAAAGTCAGTGATCAAAATAAAACCTTCACGTGATGAGACACACTTAGACGCATACGTAGACATGGACAGAGACACTGCATAGTGGGTACTGGGTGAAGCCGCTGCAAATGTGAGTTCGTGCTGCCGTCTTCCCACAGTCCCACCTTCCTTTTGCTTCGTTCCCCTTCCCCCAACCATGTCAAGCAAGACTGCTGTGGGCCGGGGGAAGTGATTTGTCGTTTCAGTTCATGTACAGAAGTACATGAACTGAAACGACAAGTAACGTGTTGCTGATGAGTGCACTCGAGGTGTCTGACTTTCATGTAGCTTTACTTTCTAACTGCCCTCCTCCTCTCTCCATCTCTTGTCTCCTCCTCTCTTTATTGCCCTGCCAGCGGAGCACTGTGCTCGGTCGGGTGTGTGCTCCTTCTTAGTGGTAATACTGCAGTTTGTTCTCCATTAGGAGCAATAACAGCAGGGACTGAGTGAGGCGACTTGCTCTCAGACATGTGAGGGTGTTCCCAGTCCCACTCCCAGTCCCAGTCCCAGTCCCAGTCCCAGTCAGATAAGCTGACTCTCACTCCAAGGAGCTGCAGTTGTTTTTGTTTGTTTGTTTGTTTGGAGTAGAATGGATATCACACCTCTCTAAAGTATTTTTCCTCTCTTGTGTCCTCTGTTTGACTACCTTTATTTATTCATCTTCAACTTACTCACTTTTCCCTTTCTCCCTGTCTCCCCTGATTTCCACTCTTTTTCTTTCCCTTTTTGTCCCTGCCAACCTCCTTAATTCTTCTTTTCTCACCCTTCCTCACATCCGTCATTTCTTCACATTCCTCCCCGATTCTCCTGTCCTCTCATCTCGTCTCGTCTCCCTCCCCTCCCCATCTCCCTTCTCTCTGCTCTTCACCTCTCCTGTCCTCTCTTCTCCTCTTCTCTCCTCTCCACACCTCATGCAACTCCCATCCTGCAGGTTTAGACAGATGTGTCAGTCCATCATAGCCCACAAGCTGTTTGACTATGTGGTTCTGGCCTTCATCTTCTCCAACTGTATCACTGTGGCTCTGGAGAGACCCAAGATACTGCAGGGCAGCCTGGTAAGTCACTGTGTGTGTGTGTGTGTGTGTGTGTGTGTGTGTGTGTGTGTGTGTGTAAAGTGAGAGGAGGCCTGAGGAGTGGAGAAGAAGCATACTGGTACCGATTTTCAAGAACAAGGGTGATGTGCAGAACTGCAGCAACTACAGAGGTATAAAGTTGATCAGCCACAGCATGAAGATATGGGAAAGAGTAATAGAAGCTAGGTTAAGAGGAGGAGAGGTGATGATCAGCAGCAGCAGTATGGGTTCATGCCAGGAAAGAGCACCACAGATGTGATGTTTGCTTTGAGAATGTTGATGGAGAAGTATAGAGGAGGCCAGAAGGAGGTACATTGTGTCTTTGTGGGTTTAGAGAAAGCTTATGACAGAGTGCCGAGAGAGGAGGTGTGGTATTGTATGAGGAAGTCAGGAGTTGCAGAGAAGTATGTAGGAGTGGTGCAGGATATGTATGAGGGAGGTGTAGCAGTGGTGAGGTGTGGGGTTGGAATGACAGATGGGTTCAAGGTGGAGGTGGGATTACATCAAGGATCGGCTCTGAGCCCTTTCTTGTTTGCAATGGTGATGGACAGGTTGACGGCCAAGATCAGGCAGGAGTCTCCATGGACCATGATGTTCACGCGTGACATTGTGATCTGTAGCAAGAGAAGGGTGCAGGTGGAGGAGAGCCTGGAGAGGTGGAGGTATGCACTGGAGAGAAGAGGAATGAAAGTCAGTAGGAGCAAGACAGAATGACTATGCGTGAATGCGGGAGGACAGTGGGATGGTGAGGATGCAAGGAGTAGAGGTGATGAAGGGGTGTGAGTTTAAATACTTGGGGTCAACTGTCCACAGTAACGGGGAGCGCAGGAGGAGAGAGGTGAAGAAGAGAGTGCAGGCAGGGTGGAGTGGGTGGAGAAGAGTGTCAGGAGTGATGTGTAACAGAAGGGTACCAACAAGAGTTAAAGGGAAGGTTTACAAGATGGTAGTGAGACCAGCTATGTTGTATGGTTTGGAGACAGTGGCCCTGATGAAAAGACAGGAAGTGCAGATGGAGGTGGCAGAGATGAAGATGATAAGATTTTCATTGGGAGTGATAAAGAAGGACAGGATTAGGAACGAGTATATTAGAGGGACCGCTCAGGTTGGACGGTTTGGAGACAAAGCAAGAGAGACAAGATTGAGATGGTTTGGACATGTGTGGAGGAGAGATGCTGGGTATACTGGGTGAAGGATGCTGAATATGGAGCTGCCAGGGAAGAGGAGAAGAGGAAGGCCAAAGAGGAGGTTTATGGATGTGGTGAGGGAGGACATGCAGGTGGCTGGTGTGACAGAGGAAGATGCAGAGGACAGGAAGAGATGGAAACGGATGAGTAGTAGTAGTAGTAGTAGTAGTGGTAGTAGTAGTAGTAGTAGTAGTAGTAGTAGTAGAGAAGAAGAAGCAAAGTCGTTGACGCCAACAAGCTGATATGGCAGACCAAGTCCAACAACCGATACGGCAGACCAAGTTCATAAAAGACCTTTACCAGTAGACTACGTCAACATCAATAGCGAGATTTCAGATTCAACCTTGGTTTTTTTCTTTGCCAGGGGGGAAGGTGCTTACACTGAGGTGCTGGGGACTCGGTTTCCTGCAGATCAGTCTGTGGGATGTAGAGAGGTCAAACACCAGTGCAGTCGTCCCGTGTGTAGGTGTCAAGTTAAACGGGTTAAACATAGGTGTCAATAAGTTAAACAAACATGGCTTTTCTCTAGTTTGTGGCTTTAATTGTATTCAAAAATCTACATGTCAAATATCAAGATTACTTAAAAACACAATTTGATAATAAAAACCTTGTAACCATTTTACCCTGACGTGTCAGGATGATGTTATATGGCATATAGTATATAACAGGGTTTTCTGCACTGCCCGCATTGCTTTTTACCCATTATTAATCTCAACTGCTATTGCACACTACGAGGCTAACGGCACCAACGACAGCCAAATGGCCACAATAGACAGCGGGGAACCCCCATTCACCGTCACTGAGAGTGATGTGAGGAGGGTCCTTAGGGGGGTAAATGGCAAGAAAGCTGCAGGGCCTGACGAGATCCCTGGCCGGGTCTTAAAATCCTGCGCTAACCAGCTAGCTCCAGTGTTTACATGCATGTTTAACACATCCCTGGCCCAAGCCATCGTCCCCTCATGCTTCAAGCGGTCCATTATTGTCCCTGAGCCAAGGAACAACAGTCCATCATGCCTGAATGACTACCGACCAGTGGCCCTGACGTCAGTAGGGATGAAGTGCTTTGAGAGGTTGGTGAAAGATTTCATCTGCTCATCCCTGCCCAGCTCATTCGACCCCCTCCAGTTTGCCTATAAAAACAACAGGTGCAGAGACGATGCCATCTCCAACCTCTTGCACACCACCTTAACCCACCTGGATGGGGGGAGAGGGAACTAAGTACATATGCTGTTCATTGACTACAGTTCAGTGTTTAATACTATAGTCCCCCTCAATCTGGTCACGAAGATGAGGTCGCTAGGACTCAACACCCCGTTGTGCAATTGGGTGTACAATTTTCTCACTGACCGGCCCCAGGTGGTTAGGGTGGGCGGCCTAACCTCTGGAACATTGATCCTCAACACAGGCGCTCCTCAGGGTTGTGTGCTGAGCCCTGTAGAACATCTACACACATGACTGCAAAGCCACGGACAGTTCCACCTCCATCACCAAATTTGCAGACGACACAATGGTAATAGGCCTGATTTCCAACAACAACGAACAGGCCTATCTGAATCAGGTAGATGACCTGGCACAGTGGTGCCAGTCCAACAACCTGACCCTGAACGTCAGCAAGACCAAAGAAATGGTGGTGGACTTCAGGAGACAGCAGGGCAAAGGATACAACCCACTCAAGATCAACAGGGAACCTGTGGAGAGGGTCTCCAGCTTTAAATACCTCAGCGTACACATCGCTGAGGACCTCACCTGGACTCTTCACACTCAGCACACTCTAAAGAAGTCCAGACAGAGGCTCTACTTCCTCCGAAGGATGAGGAAATTCAAGGTCTGACCCTCCATCCTGAAGACATTCTATTCCTCGCCTGTGGAAGGTGTCCTAACAGGTTGCATCACCGCCTGGTGGGGAAACTGTTCTGCCCGTGATCAAGTTGACTTGTAGAAAGTGGTATGTTCAGCTGAACACACCACCAGAACACCCCTCCCCGTCCTTTTTTCTTTTTTAAAAAAAATGTAATTATGATTTTCCCCTTTTTCTCCCCCAATTTCGTGGCCAATCGATCCCTATTTTAGTTCAAACACCCACCCTCGTACTGCATGCATTCGCCAACTGCATCTCTCCGGCCGGCAGTCTTGAAGGAGACGCCTCGCCACTTCCGTGACAAGGCGACTCCAGGCCGAACCATTGTTTTTTTGACACACAGAGACGCATTCACGTGACGAACACAAGCCGACTCCGCCCCCCTCCCGAAGACAGCGCTGCCAATTACTGCTGCTTCATCGAGTCCGGCCATAGTCAGACCTGACGAGACCGGGGCGCGAACCCCGGTCCCCAGTGGGCAACTGCATCGACACAAAGCCGATGCTTAGACCGCTACACCACCGCGGACCCATCCATCCCCATCCTGCAGGACACTTACCCCAGAAGGGTGAGGGCGAGAGCCAAGAAGATCATGAGCGACACTTCTCACCCTAACAACGGACAGTTCAGGCTATCGGGGGTCCTCTGTAGTCTTAGGGCCAAAACAGAGAGACTAAAGAGAAGCTTCTATCCACAGGCCATAAGAAGTCTCAACATTTACGACCTGTCACATACCTGAGACAGCTAGGTTGTTTTTGTTTTTTGTTTTTTTTATTATTTATTGTGTTTTATTTATTGTTTATTTTGACTTTAAAAAAAGGGAAAAAATGCACTGATCTTTTGTCTTTTATCTAGGCCTACGTCTTTTTTCACATAATGACAGACGGAGTGCTCTTCATTGCACTGCATGTTTCACCCTGTATTTCTATGCATGTGACAAATAAAGTACTTGAACTTGAACTCTTTGTCTCTCTCCCTGTCTCTGTCTCACTCTCTCTAGGAAAGAGTCTTTCTGACCGTGTCCAACTACATCTTCACTGCCATCTTTGTCGGGGAGATGACACTAAAGGTAAAGTTTCAGAGCCCTTCTCCTTGTGACCGCCAGTGATTGCCATATACTACAGTGTGCCTGTGCTCCTGCTCCTTCTGGACAGCCTCTCTGTCCTTCTCACTGTCCCTTTCACAACATCTGTTCCGACAGTTTCCCAGCCTCAGGTCTTCTCCTCCTGTCTCTTCATTTGCTTCCTTTTTCTATGGCATTTGCTCCCTTTTAAAGGGCTTTCAAAGCAAACACGCCAACTCGACCCATGTGCTGTCAGACCCACTATTGTCAGGGTTTCGTACCACATAGAGATGGATCTGCCCTGGAGGTACGTCACCAGAGGTCACGGGAGTTGAACTTTTTCATTGAATGCTGTGACAGGATCCCGCATAGCCAGTAGAAATGAGCTGATGACATTAACAGGAGAAAAAGGGGGCAAGGAATTTAGGAACATCTGGTTTTGTCTACCGTGCCGCTTGCTGTGGTCAGTGCGGTCGCCTCACAGCAAGAAGGTCCTGGGTTCGAGCCCCGGGGTAGTCCAACCTTGGGGGTGGTCCCGGGTCGTCCTCTCTGTGGAGTTTGCATGTTCTCCCCGTGTCTGTGTGGGTTTCCTCCGGGTGCTCCGGTTTCCTCCCACAGTCCAAAGACACGTAGGTCAGGTGACTCGGCCGTACTAACTTGTCCCTAGGTATGAATGTGTGTGTGTGTGTGTGTGTGTGTGTGTGTGTGTCGGCCCTGTGTGACGGCCTGGCGGTTGTCTCCCCACCTGCCGCCCAGTGACTGCTGGGATAGGCTCCAGCATCCCCGTGACCCTGAGAGCAGGGTAAGCGGTTTGGATGATGGATGGGTGGACGATGTTGTCTATGTCTGAATTTCAACAACTTATGAGAAAACGTAGCCTGGTGAGTCGCAGCTGTGTGGAGCTAGCATAATGGGTTTAATCCACGTTGAACCTGGCCATACCCTCACAAAGGTCCACCAGAGACGGGGAGCGTGCAAGGTACAGCAAGTTCTCACCAGGCGACACTTGAAGCAGATGTCTTTGTCTTTGTTTTAAGCGTCTCACTGCTGGTGTTTTTATCTGCCCTTGTGACTTTCATAAACTGGCTGTTGCACACTCATTTACCACCACTGTCTGTGCCAGACAACCCCGGCAGTGGTGCAGAGTTCACAGACAGAGAAATTATATCGAGACGCTGGGAGGAAATCTATTACATAGACGCATTAGTCCCAAAGAAACCAGACGTTGGGAAATGCAGTTTTCCAAACTATGACAAGTAGACCGGCTGTTCTTTCTTCCTGTCTGCAAAGTGATCACCTATAAAGTACCCTTCCAGACACGTTTTAAAGTTTAAAAAGATCTGATGTATTGTTTAACATAGTTTTCCCACATAAAAAGTTAAAAAAACAACAAAAGACTGACTAGGCGCTGGAAGCCCATCTACTTTCTCCCCCATGGAGAACTGCAGGATCTAGGAAGGTGCAGATGTCACAGGGCTTGTGTCCCGCCCACTTCCGCTGCTTGCTCTGGATGCTCAGGATGGCTAGCGTTGGGGCGTCTGGGTAGTGTAGCGGTCTATACTGTTGCCTACCAACACGGGGATCGCCAGTTCAAATCCCCATGTTACCTCCGGCTCGGTCAGGCGTCCCTACAGACACAATTGGTGGTGTCTGCAGGTGGGAAGCCGGATGTGGGTAAGTGTCTTGGTCGCTGCACTAGCGCCTCCTCTGGTCGGTCGTGGGGGAGGGGGAACTGGGGGGAATAGCGTGATCCTCCCACGTGCTACGTCCCCCTGGTGAAACTCCTCACTGTCAGGTGAAAAGAAGCGGCTGGTGACTCCACATGCATGGGAGGAGGCATGTGGTAGTCTGCAGCCCTTCCTGGATCAGCAGAGGGGGTGGAGCGGAGACCGGGATGGCTCGGAAGAGTGGGGTAATTGGCCGGGTACGACTGGGGAGAAAAAAAGGGGGGGATGTCGAGCGTTAAAGTCCACTATGTGCAGGAGGTTTCAGGTTTCTCTGCTCGCCTTGCATTTGCATATAAGACAGAGATTGGCTTCGGATTTGTGACGTATCAAATCTCGTTTACCCGGGGTATGTTCGAAGCTCAGGTTTTAGGAAAGAGCACAGACAGCTCCTCCTCCAGTTAAGGTTTTAGGAAAGAGCACAGACAGCTCCTCCTCCAGTTAAGGTTTTAAGAAAGAGCACAGACAGCTCCTCCTCCAGTTAAGGTTTTAGGAAAGAGCACAGACAGCTCCTCCACCAGTTAAGGTTTTAAGAAAGAGCACAGACAGCTCCTCCTCCAGTTAAGGTTTTAGGAAAGAGCACAGACAGCTCCTCCACCAGTTAAGGTTTTAAGAAAGAGCACAGACAGCTCCTCCTCCAGTTAAGGTTTTAGGAAAGAGCACAGACAGCTCCTCCTCCAGTTAAGGTTTTAGGAAAGAGCACAGACAGCTCCTCCTCCAGTTAAGGTTTTAGGAAAGAGCACAGACAACTCCTCCTCCAGTTAAGGTGTTAGGAAAGAGCACAGACAGCTCCTCCTCCAGTTAAGGTTTTAGGAAAGAGCACAGACAGCTCCTCCTCCAGTTAAGGTTTTAGGAAAGAGCACAGACAGCTCCTCCTCCAGTTAAGGTTTTAGGAAAGAGCACAGACAGCTCCTCCTCCAGTTAAGGTTTTAGGAAAGAGCACAGACAGCTCCTCCTCCAGTTAAGGTTTTAGGAAAGAGCACAGACAGCTCCTCCCCCAGTTAAGGTTTTAGGAAAGAGCACAGACAGCTCCTCCTCCAGTTGAGGTTTTAGGAAAGAGCACAGACAGCTCCTCCTCCAGTTAAGGTTTTAGGAAAGAGCACAGACAGCTCCTCCTCCAGTTAAGGTTTTAGGAAAGAGCACAGACAGCTCCTCCTCCAGTTAAGGTTTTAGGAAAGAGCACAGACAGCTCCTCCTCCAGTTAAGGTTTTAGGAAAGAGCACAGACAGCTCCTCCTCCAGTTAAGGTTTTAGGAAAGAGCACAGACAGCTCCTCCTCCAGTTAAGGTTTTAGGAAAGAGCACAGACAGCTCCTCCTCCAGTTAAGGTTTTAGGAAAGAGCACAGACAGCTCCTCCACCAGTTGAGGAATGTGAAAACACCGCTCTAGTGACAAACTTTGCACAGGCACTAGCCAGTGTAGTCAAGGCCAGGCATTTTAGGGGACACAAACATAAGAAAGACACCCCCCCTTTTTCTCCCTAATTGTACTTGGCCAATTATCCTATTTTCCGAGCCGTCCCGGTCTCTGCTCCGCCCCCTCTGCTGATCCGGGGAGGGCTGCAGACTACCACATGCCTCCTCCCATACATGTGGAGTCACCAGCCGCTTCTTTTCCCCTGACAGTGAGGAGTTTCACCAGGGTGATGTAGCACGTGGGAGGATCACGCCATAGTTTCCCCTCCTCCCTGAGCAGGTGCCCCAACCGACCAGAGGAGGCGCTCGTGCAGCAACCAGGACACATACCCACGTCCGCCTTCCCACCCACAGACACAGCCAATTGTGTCAGTAGGGACGCCCGACCAAGCCGGAGGTAACACAGGGATTCAAACAGGCGATCCCTGTGTTGGTAGGCAACGGAACAGACCGCTACACTACCCAGATGCTCCAGAAAGACACATTTATGAGTGGAGGGGTACTTTAAATGAAGCGGATGTTGGTGGGCTTACATAAAGTCATCACACGGACACTACGATGGCTGACTTTGTTAAGACCAAAGCACAGTGTGAGTGTTCCTTGCTCTGGTGTTTCACAACCCTGCCCACAGCAGCACAGCGCACACCACATTCAGTATGAAGGCCCCGTTACCACTGTTCCCACCCCACTTCTCCTCACTGGCCCTCTCCCTTTGGCCCGCCGTCACCCCCACCCTTCACCCCCAACTCCTCTTTCTTGGCACGCCCTGTGTTCCTTTCGAGACAAGCAATTAAGCAATGTTATTAATTGGCAGTTTGTCTCCTCTGGCCGACCCACTTCATTTGCAGTATCCCTGTCCCTGCTCCTGCTGTCCTCTGCCTCATCCTGACTCCTGGTTCCCTTTTAGTCCGAGGACTTGTCTCGCCTCATTGCCACAAACCACCTTTTTTTCGACCCTCATTCTCATTTTCGCCCTTTTCCCTTTCCTTCCCCTCACTTTATCTCCATCCCTTGCTCTGCCAGTGTCTGTGTATTCTCTACGGAAGGCTTTTGCACAAGCGGCCCATCAATTATGCACTTCCTGCATCAATTATTAACCAATCACAGGCAGTCAAGAAGCCACAGACTTGTCAGCCCCCTGGCTGAGCACTACACGCCTCCCTCTGTGTCTGTGCCTTTTAGCTATGTGTGTTTTGGCATGTGTGTGTGTGTGTGTGTGTGTGTGTGTGTGTGTGTGTTGGAGTGTGTTTGTATACTATTAATCTTTCCCCAAGACTCCTCCACTAAGCCTAGCACAGTACAAAGGATGCAGTCACATAAAATGTGCAGCCCAGCAGGCAGACTGAGCCGCTGGTCAGCGTGTTGCAGACATGGTAAAAATGCTATTCCTTGAGGCAGTGAGAGACAGTTTCGTAAAACCTCAAACACTTTTTGTGATTTATTAACTATGAAACGATACAGCATACAAAGCCATTTCCATACTGGTGTTCTGCGGTACATGCACTTTAGTTAGAGGGCAGAGGGGAGATTTTGATTTACCTACAAATTCAGAACAAGGAATTCTTTCAGCCAGATACATAATCAGGAGTCAGGAACATTTTATGTCATTTCATTCCATACACCTGTGCACATGAAGTGGAATAAAGCATCGTTTCCCGCAGTGCAACACAAAGACAAAAACACATATATCCAACATATCAAAATTAAAAAAACAAATTTCACTGTCCAAGAGCGTGAACGCAGGGATGACTGTCGGAACTGCCGGTCTGCATGGTCTGGCAGTTAGCTTAGCCTGCCCCACTTCCGTGTCCTGTCAGACCGCCCTTGGGATTTCCTCCTTGGGCACAGCTCCAGGCAGGGGCCATGGTCCCTGGGCCCACCAGTCGCAGCAGACCAGGCTCCCCCGGCCGATCCAAC
Source organism: Lampris incognitus (assembly GCF_029633865.1). NCBI lineage: Eukaryota > Metazoa > Chordata > Actinopteri > Lampriformes > Lampridae > Lampris > Lampris incognitus. Next base: position 59,101,154 of record NC_079220.1, read on the forward strand.
ACCAGCTCTCCCAGCCAGACACTCCCGACACACTTCCCCGCACTCCATATGACGACACCAAAAACACAGCCAATGCTAGGTGAGGCCGCCGCCAGACCACCCTCGAGGTTAGCAGAACTGCTGGTCTGTTTGGGCTAGCAGTTAGCTTAACCTGCCCCGCTTCCGTTTCCTGTCAGACCACCTCGGTGTATCTACAAGTACAAAAGTACAAGTGCCTAGACTCTGAAGCCTCTTATAGTGTTTGCTGGATCTTTTGCCCTCGTCTTTTGTGTAGCGTTATTTCATAGTTGTGATTATAGTACTGTGCATGGTCATGAGTTTCCATGAAACCTGTAGGCGAGGAACACCTGCAGTGATGCAACTTAAAGAAGGTAAGGAAGACCTGAAATTACATTTAAATCACATACTCGTAAGCAGCAATAGACCAACTAAATCCACTTTAGCTATGATGGAGAGATTTATGTGAGGGGGGTTTGTTTAAGTGGGTATTTTTGGACTTGACGAAAACAGAAATATGGATGGCGAAATGAAAGAGTTGCAACTAAATTGGACGTCTGTCCTAACATTCTGTGTAAATGGTTTGATTCTGGCATTCAGCTTTGGTACACGCGGTTGACATGCAACTGACCGTTGTGCGGTGTTTACGTGCCGAGCCCCACGGTCCCTCTGTGGGCTTCCTGGACACTCAGCAAACAGCTTCAAATGTCAGCTGCAGATGTTTTGCCTAAGTAATGTTCCCATTGTTGCTTAGGAAAATACTGAATCCAGCTTGGTGCGTGTGCAGTGCACCGGCTGTACAATACCCATGACACAGTATCTCCCCAAATGGTATGGAGGTGTTATGGGGAGGTGTCATTGTTTGGCAGATGGTTTTATGCTAACCATTTCACAAGGGCGAAAACATTGGGTCATTACTACTGCACAACCATATCTGTCACGCTGCATTTCAAGGTGTGTGTGTGGGGGCTCATCATATATCTGTGTGCACCATTTCCTGTGTTGTTTATTTCGCTTGACATGTGACTTTATCGGTGTGTGTGTGTGTGTGTGTGTGTGTGTGTGTGTGTGTGTGTGTGTGGGGCCATCTTACAGTGCTGTGATTGCAACTCTGCTCCAGTCCTGTGTGAATGGAGCTCATTGCCATTGTAACTCTAACCAAATCAAGTTCACCAGGGAGGATGTCAAGTCACTGTTATTTGTAGAGCCCAATATCACAAATTACAAGTTTGCCTCAGGGGGCTTTACAGCAACACAACATCCTGTCCTTAGACCCTCGCATCAGATGAGGAACAACGCCCAAAAAAAACCTTTAACGGGGAAAAAATAGGAAGAAACCTCAGGGAGAGCAACAGAGGAGGATCTCTCTCCCAAGATGCACAACGTGCAATGATGTTGCACAACATTGAAAGAGGATAACAGAATTATAATGGACTTATAAAATATATGATGAGGAGGATGCCAAGCAGTGTCCAGATGCCACCGGAACAGCCCAGGACCCGAGCCACACGACCAGCATCACCGTGTAGACCAAAAACAAAAACAGGTTAGTCAGACACCTGAGTTAGAGAAGGATACAACATTGAAACAGGATAACAACGTTATATGGATTTATAAGATATATAAAAGGATTAATAACAGGGTGGCCTTCTTACACTATGAAGTTGCAGTTGGGGATGGGGGACATTTGATTGTTGATGTTTACTGTAAACCAACACATACTGATCAGTACTTAAGGTCTGACTCTCATCATCCACTGGAGCACAAACTAGGAGTCATCAGGACGCTGGACCACCGAGCTGACAACATCCCCACCCACACAGCGGCCGGGGAAGAGGAGAAATCCCACATTAAACGGGCCCTGGTTAAGTGTGGTTATCCTAACTGGGTGTTTGTCAAAGCCAGGAAGACCCCAAACAGTGCACCAGCTGATCCAAGAGAGGAGAAGGACAACAGCTGTCTAAGTGTAAACCAGTGGTGATTCTGTATGTGGCGGCAGTGTCAGAACAGTTGAGACACATATTGTCCAAACACCACGTATCAGTTGTTTTCAAACCCCAAAACACGCTGTGCCAGAAGTTGGTTCAGCCCAAGGATCAGGTCCCCCAACACAAAGAGCAAGAAAGTGTACTGTTAAGTGCCAGGAGGATTGTCGTGACTTGTACATCAGGGAAACCAAACAGACGCTGGCCAAGAGGATGGCACAACACAGGAGAGCTAACACGTCAGACCAGGACTCCACACTCTACACCATCTACAGGCCAGGACTCCACAGTCTACACCTTCTACAGACCAGGACTCCACAGTCTACACCATCTACATACCAGGACTCCACAGTCTAAACCATCTACAGACCAGGACTCCACAGTCTACACCATCTACAGACCAGGACTCCACAGTCTACACCATCTACAGACCAGGACTCCACAGTCTACACCTTCTACAGACCAGGACTCCACAGTCTCACCATCTACAGACCAGGACTCCACAGTCTACACCGTCTACAGACCAGGACTCCACAGTCTACACCATCTACAGGCCAGGACTCCACAGTCTACACCTTCTACAGACCAGGACTCCACAGTCTACACCTTCTACATACCAGGACTCCACAGTCTAAACCATCTACAGACCAGGACTCCACAGTCTACACCATCTACAGACCAGGACTCCACAGTCTACACCATCTACAGACCAGGACTTTACAGTCTACACCATCTACAGACCAGGACTTTACAGTCTACACCATCTACAGACCAGGACTTTACAGTCTACACCATCTACAGACCAGGACTCCACAGTCTACACCATCTACAGGCCAGTGGTCACTCTTTCAGGGACGAGGATGTGCACATCCTTGATAAGTAGGAATGCTGGTTTGAACAGGGAGTCAAAGAGGCCATCCATTTGAAGAGGGAACGACCATCCCTGACCCGAAGGGGGGGGGGGGGGGCTAAGAGTAAATCTGCCGCCATCTTACATCTTACAACAATGCTGTGATTGCAAACATTCCCAAATCCTCTGTGACTAGTACACATGACCATTAAAAAACAAAAACACACACATATATACATATGTATATATATACATATGTATATATCTATATATATATATACATATGTGACAATCTTTCACAGTAAACCTTTAACTTTAATATGCACTGTATCCATTTAAATGAAGGTTAGATTAAGATGAAAATATCAAAAGGTATACAGTATACAAAAGTAAGTGCTCTGTCTTTTTTTACCCCATCTTCTTCTCTTCCACTCTCCCTCCTTTGCGTTCTCTCATATTCTCTCTGTAGGTGGTTTCCATGGGTCTGTACATAGGGGACCAGGCTTACCTACGCAGCAGCTGGAACATTTTGGATGGCTTCCTGGTTTTTGTGTCGTTGATCGACATTGTGGTGTCCATGGCAGGCGGAGCCAAGATCCTGGGCGTGCTCAGAGTGCTCCGATTGCTTAGGACACTGCGCCCCCTCAGGTAAGGGGGCGCATCCTCAACAACCGAAGAGGTGTACATTAAAATTACGTGAAATACCATTTAGTGTTGGCTTCTGTATTTTGTTTTTCAAGATATATCTTTGCGTAGGTTAGACCCATGTTTAATGTCATACTAACGCCCTGTAAAACCAATTTCCACACCCCAAACCAAATGACACATCAACACCAACTGAAATTCACCATGGTTCAACAACCGCAACATCAGGAAGCACTATTTATTTGATCCGAATTTGTTTTTTCTTTTCTTTTCATATCTAGCCCAGTTGAGGATGCCTGTTGCTCCTGAAAATGGGAAATTTGTATTTAATCTGCTTCTGTCTTCTTTAATCTCCCTTCTTTCATCTGTTCCCTCCCCATGTCTGTCTTCCTCCCACAGGGTGATCAGCAGAGCTCCGGGTCTGAAGCTGGTAGTGGAGACCCTCATCACCTCTCTCAAACCAATTGGCAACATTGTCCTCATCTGTTGTGCGTTCTTCATCATCTTTGGCATCCTTGGGGTACAGGTAGGGATTAGGAAAAAAGCTGATTATCCTGTTTTTTGTATTCTTTTATTTTTTCAGTGTGTTGTGGAAGATCGTCATTTTTCCGTAGTCCTGCGCCATGCCATAGAAAACTGTAATTATTGTAACTGTGGTCAAACAAATGAGTTTTGTCCCAGGATGTCTGGCTTTTCACTCGTGTGCTGTTTTCTGTGTCTAGTTTTCTTCACAACTCAGTATGAGTTCTCCCTTTTCCCCACCATGCTAACTTTTTGTGGTAGTTGCACACATGCCAAGTATCCACATATTTATTTCCAAAGCTCTGTCACTTCCTCTTAAACACACATATACTGTCACATCCTCCATCCTCTCTCTCTCTCTCCCTCTCCCCCTCTCTCCCTCCCTTTTGACCTACATTACCTCGCTGTTTGAGCTACCCCTTTTGCCACTCTGATTCACGTGCCTGCCTGTCCGTCTTCCTGCGTGCCTGCCTAACTTGCCTGTCGCTGCCTTGCCTGCTCCCATGCTGATGCTGAGCTCAGTTCAGTCCAGCCACACTCGCTCCTTCGTCTGACATGGCCAGCTTTGCTATCTGCCGCCACATCTACACCATCACCTCTCATCCACCTGCCTGGCCCTGCCTACCTCAGTAAATCCCTCTTCCGTACTCACCTTATCCCTTGTCTGTGTCTGGCTACTGGGTTCACTAGTCTCCCCCAGAGCCTTAGAAAGAGAGAGTTACGTCAACTCCGTAGACGTCAATGGGCCAATTATTTAACAGCAATGGCGGATCACGGGAGCCCCGGATAGTTCCAAACAGTGCGACCCGGGGCAATAGGATTTCTATGGCGAAGGTATGTTTCTCGCATTAATCAAAGGTTAATTTACTGGTAAGAAGCTACAGTTGACATTTTAATGATGACCATTTTACAAGCACGTTTGAATCAAATTAACGATGTAATTTAAAGCGTGATAGCTCGTCACTGTTCCTACACATGCGCATAGAATATGTGTCTCATTGGAATATATCTATATCTATATATAAATGTAAAAATCCGAAAATATTGGTCAGTAGTTACCAGAAATTGCGGCTAAGCAGTTCATTTAAATGACCCGCCAAGCTTCGTTTGGAACTATTCGGCGGCTACATGAACCACATGACCCTCTCGCTTTCTGACCCCTCATTGACGCAACTCTCTCTTTCTAGGGCTTTGGTCTCACCCATAACAGTACAATCTGGCCATAGATATGAACCCAACAGACACAGGCTTTCCGACAAGTCCTTCATGGCACGCTAATTGGCTAACATGACCACGCATTGAAAGAAGTTATGGGCAATCTTAATGACCTGTCAGCAGACCTCCGTAGCTTCTGTGGCTGAGGCACTCCCCAGGCTCCTCCAGCAGCTCCTAGCCCTACGCCTGCCATCCGTGAACCATTTGTCCCTGCACCGGAGCATTATGATGGTGACCTGGTTTCCTGTTGCGCATTCCTGGTCCAATGTTCCCTGGCTTTTGAGCAGCAGCCCCACATGTATGCCTCAGACCGTTCACACATTGCTTACTTGCTTGGCTCACTGAAAGGAGCTGCTCTCACCTGGGCTTTCGCAGCGTGGGAAAGACAGTTTGCCATCTGCACCTCCTACATGGACTTCACCCAAGGGATGAAGAAAGTGTTTGACCATCCTGTCCATGGTAAGGACGCAGCTAACGATCTCCTGTCCCTCCACCAAGGCTCCCGCTGCATTGCAGAACTTGCCATTGAGTTCCAGATGCTCGCTGCGATGAGGGGGTAGAATGACGAAGGCACTTCAAGGCATTTTTCTGAACTCCCTAAATGACACCGTTAAAGATGACAGCCTCCCGGGAGCAACCTTCGGACCTCGACCAGCTGATCTCCCTCGCCATCTGGGTAGACAACCGTCTTCGCAGGCGCCGCAGGAAGAGGGCTTCCCCTGACACTGCTGTTGTCTCTTTGTCAACTCCCCCTGTGGTCCGCCTCCGAGTTGCCCTGAGCCTCGCTGAGACACCATGAGCAGTTCCGCATCTGAGCCCATGCAACTCGGCCAAGCCTGCTTAATCCCAGAAGAAAAGGCTTGCTGTATAAATTCCAGGTCCTGTCTGTATTATAGCCAAGCAGTCCACTTTCTCTCTACATGCCCATTACACCCTGCAAAAGGGCTAGCTCATCAGTAGGGGGAGAGATATTGATGAGCTGAGCCACCAGGTCCTCTCCCTTTTGGTCACAACTCGAGACCACCCTCGTGTGGCAAACCCAGTCATTGCCCCTCTGTGCGTTCATTGATTCTGGAGCGGATGAACGCTTTTTAGACCGTAAGGTGGCCATGGAAATGGGAATTGAGACTGAGCCCTTCAATTCCTCTCTGGAAGCCAAGGCCCTCCTTTACTCCTTCGGGTACTAGCCTCCCTAGTTCCCTGCACAGGAGGTTGAAATATTGGTTCCATCAGTCCAGGCCCACATACTACACCGCTGCCGCAGGACCTGGAAGTGTGCTCGCACTGCCCTACTCTGCGCGACCGCCAGAGCCCGGAACCAAGTAAACTGACACCACAGCCTGGCACCCAGTTACATGCCCAGCCAAAAGGCATGGCTCCTCTGAAGTCAGTTCTATCATCAATCCCTGTGCTGTCCATCTAAAACTCCCTGCCTCCCTTCCTGTTCACCCCACATTTCATGTGTCCCAAGTTAAACCCATCTCCACCAGTGCCCTGTCTCCCCCCTCACCTGTTCCTCCTCCACCCAGGATGATTGACAACCACCCTGCCTACACTGGCTGCTGGACGTGCGCCACTGTGGTTGTGGCTTACAGTATCTGGTTGACTTGGAGGGTTACGTTTCTGAGGAGTGGAGCTAGATCCCACACAGCCAGATCTTGGACCTGTCTCTCATCTGAGGTTTTTATCGGGAAACACCCAACCAGCCCCAGACGTGTGGTGGTGGGAGAGGGTACTGATGAGCCCTCCACTTCCACCTAACTTGCAGCCAGTCTCTCTCCCTTTTGACCTACATTACCTCACCGGCTCAGCCATACACCTGCTTTCCCATCAACCTCATCAACCCCAGCAGTATAAGAAACCCGGCTCTCCAACCACTCCTCGCCAGATTGTTGTTTGAGCTACCCCTATTGCTACTCTCCAGTTCATCTGCCTGTACGCCTGCCTGCCTCGCATGCTCCCTGCCGATCCTGAGATCAGTTTAGTTCAGCTGCTCTCGCTCCTTTGTCCAGCGTGGCCAGCTTTGCTACCCACCTCTGCCTCTATGCCATCACCTCTCGTCCACCTGCCTGGCCTGCCTACCTCAATAAATCCCTCTTCCCTACTTGCTTTGTCTGTGTCTGGCGACTGGGTTCACTCTCACCTGTTACACATACAATTCTCATTGTCCCTTCATTGATGCGAAAAACTTTGAAGCAGCAAACTGTTTCACCAGCTTATTATTTGGTGCAGGGGCATCCTTTCATCATATTAGTGGGGCCTAATAAAGGCCAATTACATTATCAAGCAGAAAGCAAAAAAGCACTGTCCCATTGGTTTCCCACTGACAGCTGTTCAAAGGCAAGTTCTTCTACTGCTTTGGTGCCGACGTGAAGAATGTCACCAACAAGTCAGACTGTCTGCAAGCCAACTACAAGTGGGTCCACCACAAATACAACTTTGACAACCTGGGACAGGTCAGTGCCAGGAGTGTGTGGTGTGATATGTCTGTTTATGTAGAGGGAGGAGGTTGGTGTTGTGTCTGTACTGTACAGCAGTAGGACAGCACTGAAAACTAATGTACTTTTCTTGACCAGCATTAAAACAGCTGTGCTGTACTGTTTCCCACCCTGTGTGTATGATACCTGTTGCTGTCCAGGCTCTGATGTCCCTGTTCGTGCTGGCCTCCAAAGATGGTTGGGTCAACATCATGTACCATGGGCTGGATGCAGTAGGGGTGGACCAACAGGTATAAAAGGGTTAAAATAGACAAACACCTCCCTACCCTCTCCCTTCCCCCATCCCCACATGCACACACGCACACTAAAGGATGGTGTGTAGGGTCTCCGTACTGCATGCACCGAGTGTCGCTGCATCTCTGATTTACAAAAACACAAACAAAGAACTGTTTTGCAAATAATGCTACGAACGCACATTGCTCTGTGCTCCACTAACTCCTACTTGTTTTTTCTCCCTCCCAATCTGCCTGGCTTCATCACCAATCTTTCACTTCATTCGCTCCTCACCTTTCACCCTCCCTCCCTTTATCCCCACTTCACCGCTATCCTTCTCTTTCTCACCCAACAAATGCCCCTCTCCAACACTCACACTCACACACACACACACACACACACACATACATGTTTCGATCTCAGCCGGTGATCAACAACAACCCCTGGATGCTGCTGTACTTCATCTCATTCCTCCTCATCGTCAGCTTCTTTGTCCTCAACATGTTTGTGGGCGTGGTGGTGGAGAACTTCCACAAGTGTCGCCAGCACCAAGAGGTGGAAGAGGCCAAGCGCCGTGAGGAGAAACGGCAGCGGCGCATGGAGAAAAAGAGGAGGAGTAAGGGATGGGGACGGGGAGAGGGAAGCAAGGAGGAAGGAAAGACAGGTTTGGGTCACCAAAAAGCTGGGAGAAAGTAGTGAAGGAAACGGAGTAAAAGTAAGGTTCAGCAAATTGGGAGGTGAGAATACAACAGGGGTGACAACGTGATGGGAGAAAGGAGAAATGGGAACGACAGCATGAAATCAGATGAGGTGAGATGAAATAAACTTAACTGTCCCAAAGGGCCATCATACCACCACACCACTTTAGGACATTGTTCTGCTTAATATGATAGAAAAATTACCAGCCATAGAACACCAAGTCTAAGTGAAAAGTTTGTACAAATTTCAGCTCCTAATAATATCATACGTCATGTGACACATCCCAAGAATAGTTGTAGGCGTAAAGCCTTGAGGAAGCTTGATATACAACTGCTTACTGAAGCAAGAGAGAGGGCGACCCAAGACAGAGAGGACCAAGACAGAGAGGACCAAGACAGAGAGGGCCAAGACAGAGAGGACCAAGACAGAGAGGGCCAAGACAGAGAGGGCCAGGACACAGAGGGCCAAGACAGAGAGGGCCAAGACAGAGAGGGCCAGACAGAGAGGGCCAGACAGAGAGGGCCAGACAAAGAGGACCAAGACAGAGAGGGCCAGAAAGAGAGGACCAGGACAGAGAGGACCAAGACAGAGAGGGCCAGACAGAGAGGGCCAGACAGAGAGGACCAAGACAGAGAGGACCAAGACAGAGAGGACCAAGACAGAGAGGACCAAGACATAGAGGGCCAGGACAGAGAGGACCAAGACAGAGAGGACCAAGACAGAGAGGACCAAGACAGAGAGGGCCAGACAGAGAGGACCAAGACAGAGAGGACCAAGACAGAGAGGACCAAGACAGAGAGGGCCAGGACAGAGAGGACCAAGACAGAGAGGGCCAGACAGAGAGGACCAAGACAGAGAGGGCCAGACAGAGAGGGCCAGGACACAGAGGGCCAAGACAGAGAGGACCAAGACAGAGAGGACCAAGACAGAGAGGGCCAGGACAGAGAGGACCAAGACAGAGAGGGCCAGACAGAGAGGACCAAGACAGAGAGGGCCAGGACACAGAGGGCCAAGACAGAGAGGACCAGGACACAGAGGGCCAAGACAGAGAGGGCCAACACAGAGAGGGCCAGACAGAGAGGGCCAGGACACAGAGGGCCAAGACAGAGAGGACCAAGACAGAGAGGGCCAGGACAGAGAGGACCAAGACAGAGAGGGCCAGACAGAGAGGACCAAGACAGAGAGGGCCAGGACACAGAGGGCCAAGACAGAGAGGACCAGGACACAGAGGGCCAAGACAGAGAGGGCCAACACAGAGAGGGCCAGACAGAGAGGGCCAGGACACAGAGGACCAAGACAGAGAGGGCCAGACAGAGAGGACCAAGACAGAGAGGGCCAGGACACAGAGGGCCAAGACAGAGAGGACCAAGACAGAGAGGGCCAGACAGAGAGGACCAAGACAGAGAGGACCAAGACAGAGAGGACCAAGACAGAGAGGGCCAAGACAGAGAGGACCAAGACAGAGAGGACCAAGACAGAGAGGACCAAGACAGAGAGGACCAGGACAGAGAGGGCCAAGACAGAGAGGACCAAGACAGAGAAGGCCAGGACAGAGAGGGCCAGGACAGAGAGGAACAAGACAGAGAGGGCCAAGACAGAGAGGACCAAGACAGAGAGGACCAAGACAGAGAGGACCAAGACAGAGAGGACCAAGACAGAGAGGACCAAGACAGAGAGGACCAAGACAGAGAAGACCAGGACAGAGAGGGCCAGGACAGAGAGGAACAAGACAGAGAGGACCAAGACAGAGAGGACCAAGACAGAGAGGACCAAGACAGAGAGGACCAAGACAGAGAGGACCAAGACAGAGAAGACCAGGACAGAGAGGGCCAGGACAGAGAGGAACAAGACAGAGAGGGCCAAGACAGAGAGGGCCAAGACAGAGAGGACCAAGACAGAGAGGACCAAGACAGAGAGGACCAAGACAGAGAGGAGTGCTGTTGTCACATTCCCAAAAAAGGAGACAACCGTATTGTGAGGATCAGCTTAAGTTGATACTCCATGACTCACACACATGCATTCAGACATCCTCCCTCTCTCTCGCTCTCTCCCCCCCCCCCCTCTCTGAGTAGAAGTCCGAGTGAGTGTGCTGAGCAGACGTGTGAGAGCGGTTGTGAGCGTTGTTTTATCTTTTTTGCTGTTTTTTTGTCTGTGAATGTTCTCATTCATCCAGGTCGTCATGGTTACCAAAGGAGTTGAATCAAGTGCAACTGGACTTGGTATAGTATATCCGTGAAGACGTTTCGCCTCTCATCCAAGAGGCTTCCTCAGTTCGTGCCTGTCTGACTAGACCAAGCTAGTCTGACTGGCTGCTGATGAGACTCAGTATTTGTCCTCTAGGAGTCGTTGTCAGAGCTATAGATGTCCGTGGCTCTTTGTGATCCGATGTTTACCAACGCCCGTCGCTAACAGAGCCATAGATATGAGTGACTCTTTTGTGTACCGATGTTTGGCCACGCCCGTCGTTATTGGAGCTATTAATATGCGTGGCTCTCCTGTTTTTTCCGTGTAAATATTGTACATAGTGTGTTGTGTAGGGCTACTGGGTTGGTTTGTGTATATAAGGGGGTTTCAAGGGGTTTTGTGTGCGTGCGTGCGTGTTTGCGGTCGACCAGCGCCTGCTGGTCAGTGTGCTAAACGCCGGTATGGAGTTTACCAAACCCACCAGAGAACACGGTCTTAAAGTGTCGCCTAGTTTTCCTTGTTGGGTGGAGGACTGTGCTTTGGCAGTCGGGCAGGTTGTGGGTCACAGCAGCGTTAAATCTGCTGCTAGGGGGCGCTGTGGTGATTTTTGTCGACACTGTAGCCAAAGCAAACAAAGTGGTTGAGGCAGCGTTGTTGTTAATGACAGTTTGGTGTCGGTGTCGCCGCCCAGCTCGCCGTCACAAGAGTCACCGTTTCAAACACTCCACTGTTTATTTCCCATGATGCTCTGACGAGAGCGCTGGGGACATGTGGAAACGTAGCTCCGCCCATCAGGAAACTGCCGTCTGGCTGCAGGTCGCCGCTGGTGCAACACGTAGTTTCACACAGGCGACAGGTTCAAATGATCCTGAATAAAAAAGACCAAGAACTGGATGTAGCTTTTAGGGTGGAGGTGGAGGATTTTGTAAACTCTGGGACCTTGAAGTGTTTTGACTGTGGAGGAGAGGCTCATCTGGTTCAGACCAGTCCTGAGAACCACTCCTCTGAGGACACCACACAGGGTGAAGAAGAGAGACGACTCAAACACTGTGAAACCAGGCAGAGCAGTGAAGAGACAACCGAAAACAAACAGGGTAAAACCAGGCAGAGCAGTCAAGAGACAACCGAAAACAAACAGGGTAAAACCAGGCAGAGCAGTCAAGAGACAACCGAAAACAAACAGTAAAACCAGGCAGAACAGTCAAGAGACAACCGAAAACAAACGGTAAAACCAGGCAGAACAGTCAAGAGACAACCGAAAACAAACAGGGTAAAACCAGGCAGAACAGTGAAGAGACGACAGAAAACAAACAGGGTAAAACCAGGCAGAGCAGTGAAGAGACAACCGAAAACAAAAAGGGTAAAACCAGGCAGAGCAGTCAAGAGACAACCGAAAACAAACAGAGTAAAACCAGGCAGAGCAGTGAAGAGACGACCGAAAACAAACAGAGTAAAACCAGGCAGAGCAGTCAAGAGACAACCGAAAACAAACAGAGTAAAACCAGGCAGAGCAGTCAAGAGACAACCGAAAACAAAAAGGGTAAAACCAGGCAGAGCAGTCAAGAGACAACCGAAAACAAACAGAGTAAAACCAGGCAGAGCAGTGAAGAGACGACCGAAAACAAACAGGGTAAAACCAGGCAGAGCAGTGAAGAGACAACCGAAAACAGAGTAAAACCAGGCAGAACAGTGAAGAGACGACAGAAAACAAACAGTAAAACCAGGCAGAGCAGTCAAGAGACAACCGAAAACAAACAGAGTAAAACCAGGCAGAACAGTCAAGAGACAACCGAAAACAAACAGGGTAAAACCAGGCAGAGCAGTCAAGAGACAACCGAAAACAAACAGAGTAAAACCAGGCAGAGCAGTCAAGAGACAACCGAAAACAAACAGTAAAACCAGGCAGAACAGTGAAGAGACAACCGAAAACAAACAGGGTAAAACCAGGCAGAACAGTCAAGAGACAACCGAAAACAAACAGGGTAAAACCAGGCAGAACAGTGAAGAGACGACAGAAAACAAACAGGGTAAAACCAGGCAGAGCAGTGAAGAGACAACCGAAAACAAAAAGGGTAAAACCAGGCAGAGCAGTCAAGAGACAACCGAAAACAAACAGAGTAAAACCAGGCAGAGCAGTGAAGAGACGACCGAAAACAAACAGAGTAAAACCAGGCAGAGCAGTCAAGAGACAACCGAAAACAAACAGAGTAAAACCAGGCAGAGCAGTCAAGAGACAACCGAAAACAAAAAGGGTAAAACCAGGCAGAGCAGTCAAGAGACAACCGAAAACAAACAGAGTAAAACCAGGCAGAGCAGTGAAGAGACGACCGAAAACAAACAGGGTAAAACCAGGCAGAGCAGTGAAGAGACAACCGAAAACAGAGTAAAACCAGGCAGAACAGTGAAGAGACGACAGAAAACAAACAGTAAAACCAGGCAGAGCAGTCAAGAGACAACCGAAAACAAACAGAGTAAAACCAGGCAGAACAGTCAAGAGACAACCGAAAACAAACAGGGTAAAACCAGGCAGAACAGTGAAGAGACGACCGAAAACAAACAGGGTAAAACCAGGCAGAACAGTGAAGAGACGACAGAAAACACTGTGAAACCAGGCAGAGCAGTGAAGAGACGACAGAAAACACTGTGAAACCAGGCAGAGCAGTCAAGAGACAACCGAAAACAAACAGACTAAAACCAGGCAGAGCAGTCAAGAGACAACCGAAAACAAACAGACTAAAACCAGGCAGAACAGTGAAGAGACAACCGAAAACAAACAGGGTAAAACCAGGCAGAGCAGTGAAGAGACAACCGAAAACAAACGGTAAAACCAGGCAGAGCAGTGAAGAGACAACCGAAAACAAACGGTAAAACCAGGCAGAACAGTGAAGAGACAACCGAAAACAAAAAGGGTAAAACCAGGCAGAGCAGTGAAGAGACAACCGAAAACAGAGTAAAACCAGGCAGAGCAGTGAAGAGACAACCGAAAACAAACAGGGTAAAACCAGGCAGAGCAGTGAAGAGACAACCGAAAACAAACAGTAAAACCAGGCAGAACAGTCAAGAGACAACCGAAAACAAACAGAGTAAAACCAGGCAGAACAGTGAAGAGACGACAGAAAACAGAGTAAAACCAGGCAGAGCAGTCAAGAGACAACCGAAAACAAACAGTAAAACCAGGCAGAACAGTCAAGAGACAACCGAAAACAAACAGGGTAAAACCAGGCAGAGCAGTGAAGACACAACCGAAAACAAACAGGGTAAAACCAGGCAGAGCAGTCAAGAGACAACCGAAAACAAACAGGGTAAAACCAGGCAGAGCAGTCAAGAGACAACCGAAAACAAACAGGGTAAAACCAGGCAGAACAGTGAAGAGACAACCGAAAACAAACAGGGTAAAACCAGGCAGAGCAGTGAAGAGACAACCGAAAACAGAGTAAAACCAGGCAGAACAGTGAAGAGACAACAGAAAACAGAGTAAAACCAGGCAGAACAGTGAAGAGACAACAGCAAACAAACAGTAAAACCAGGCAGAACAGTGAAGAGACAACCGAAAACAAACAGTAAAACCAGGCAGAACAGTGAAGAGACAACAGCAAACAAACAGTAAAACCAGGCAGAGCAGTGAAGAGACAACCGAAAACAGAGTAAAACCAGGCAGAACAGTGAAGAGACGACCGAAAACAAACAGTAAAACCAGGCTGAACAGTGAAGAGACGACAGAAAACAAACAGGGCAAAACCAGGCAGAACAGTGAAGAGACGACAGAAAACAAACAGTAAAACCAGGCAGAACAGTGAAGAGACAACCGAAAACAAACGGTAAAACCAGGCAGAACAGTGAAGAGACAACCGAAAACAAACAGGGTAAAACCAGGCAGAGCAGTCAAGAGACAACAGAAAACAAACAGAGTAAAACCAGGCAGAACAGTCAAGAGACAACCGAAAACAAACAGAGTAAAACCAGGCAGAGCAGTGAAGAGACAACCGAAAACAAACAGACTAAAACCAGGCAGAGCAGTCAAGAGACAACCGAAAACAAACAGACTAAAACCAGGCAGAGCAGTGAAGAGACAACCGAAAACAAACAGGGTAAAACCAGGCAGAGCAGTGAAGAGACAACCGAAAACAGAGTAAAACCAGGCAGAACAGTGAAGAGACGACCGAAAACAAACAGAGTAAAACCAGGCAGAACAGTGAAGAGACGACCGAAAACAAACAGTAAAACCAGGCTGAACAGTGACGAGACAACAGAAAACAAACGGTAAAACCAGGCTGAACGGTGAAGAGATGACAGAAAACAGAGTAAAACCAGGCAGAGCAGTGAAGAGACAACAGAAAACAGAGTAAAACCAGGCAGAACAGTGACGAGACAACAGAAAACAAACGGTAAAACCAGGCTGAACGGTGAAGAGACGACAGAAATCAAACAGTAAAACCAGGCAGAGCAGTGAAGAGATGACAGAAAACAAACAGAGTAAAACCAGGCAGAACAGTGAAGAGACAAGAGAAAACAGATTAAAACCAGGTAGAACAGTGAAGAGACGACAGAAAACAAACAGAGTAAAACCAGGCAGAACAGTGAAGAGACAACCGAAAACAAACAGTAAAACCAGGCAGAACAGTGAAGAGACAACCGAAAACAAACAGTAAAACCAGGCAGAGCAGTGAAGAGATGACAGAAAACAAACAGAGTAAAACCAGGCAGAACAGTGAAGAGACAAGAGAAAACAGATTAAAACCAGGTAGAACAGTGAAGAGACGACAGAAAACAAACAGAGTAAAACCAGGCAGAACAGTGAAAAGACAACCGAAAACAAACAGTAAAACCAGGCAGAACAGTGAAGAGACGACAGAAAACAGAGTAAAACCAGGCAGAGCAGTCAAGAGACAACCGAAAACAAACAGTAAAACCAGGCAGAACAGTCAAGAGACAACCGAAAACAAACAGGGTAAAACCAGGCAGAGCAGTGAAGAGACAACCGAAAACAAACAGAGTAAAACCAGGCAGAGCAGTGAAGAGACAACAGAAAACAGAGTAAAACCAGGCAGAACAGAGAAGAGACGACCGAAAACAGAGTAAAACCAGGCAGAACAGTGAAGAGACAACAGAAAACAGAGTAAAACCAGGCAGAGCAGTCAAGAGACAACCGAAAACAGAGTAAAACCAGGCAGAGCAGTCAAGAGACAACCGAAAACAGAGTAAAACCAGGCAGAACAGTGAAGAGACAACAGAAAACAGATTAAAACCAGGCAGAACAGTGAAGAGACAACAGAAAACAAACAGTAAAACCAGGCAGAACAGTGAAGAGACAACAGAAAACCAACAGTAAAACCAGGCAGAACAGTGAAGAGACGACAGAAAACAAACAGTAAAACCAGGCAGAACAGTGAAGAGACAACCGAAAACAAACAGTAAAACCAAGCAGAACAGTGAAGAGACAACAGAAAACAGAGTAAAACCCGGCAGAGCAGTGAAGAGACAACCGAAAACAAACAGAGTAAAACCAGGCAGAGCAGTGAAGAGACAACCGAAAACAGTAAAACCAGGCAGAACAGTGAAGAGACAACCGAAAACAAACAGAGTAAAACCAGGCAGAGCAGTGAAGAGACAACCGAAAACAAACAGTAAAACCAGGCTGAACAGTGAAGAGACAACCGAAAACAAACAGTAAAACCCGGCAGAGCAGTGAAGAGACAACCGAAAACAAACAGAGTAAAACCAGGCAGAGCAGTGAAGAGACAACCGAAAACAAACAGTAAAACCAGGCAGAACAGCGAAGAGACAACAGTAAACAGTAAAACCAGGCAGAACAGTGAAGAGACAACAGAAAACAAACAGTAAAACCAGGCAGAACAGCGAAGGGACAACAGAAAAGGGACAGAGTCCAGATAACACCGACAAAACTGAACCACCCAAACAGAGTGAAAAGTCCAAAAAGAAATACATAAATGTTGAAATAGAAGCACAACGTGAACGGGCAATGGCATCAAACACTACAGGAGGAGCTGCAGAAGGCGTAGTGTTGAGCATCAAACACTACAGGAGGAGCTGCAGAAGGCGTAGTGTTGAGCATCAAACACTACAGGTGGAGCTGCAGAAGGCGTAGTGTTGAGCATCAAACGCTACAGGTGGAGCTGCAGAAGGCGTAGTGTTGAGCATCAAACACTACAGGAGGAGCTGCAGAAGGCGTAGTGTTGAGCATCAAACACTACAGGTGGAGCTGCAGAAGGCGTAGTGTTGAGCATCAAACACTACAGGAGGAGCTGCAGAAGGCGTAGTGTTGAGCATCAAACACTACAGGAGGAGCTGCAGAAGGCGTAGTGTTGAGCATCAAACACTACAGGAGGAGCTGCAGAAGACGTAGTGTTGAGCATCAAACGCTACAGGTGGAGCTGCAGAAGGCGTAGTGTTGAGCATCAAACACTACAGGAGGAGCTGCAGAAGGCGTAGTGTTGAGCATCAAACACTACAGGAGGAGCTGCAGAAGGCGTAGTGTTGAGCATCAAACACTACAGGAGGAGCTGCAGAAGGCGTAGTGTTGAGCATCAAACACTACAGGTGGAGCTGCAGAAGGCGTAGTGTTGAGCATCAAACGCTACAGGTGGAGCTGCAGAAGGCGTAGTGTTGAGCATCAAACACTACAGGAGGAGCTGCAGAAGGCGTAGTGTTGAGCATCAAACACTACAGGTGGAGCTGCAGAAGGCGTAGTGTTGAGCATCAAACGCTACAGGTGGAGCTGCAGAAGGCGTAGTGTTGAGCATCAAACACTACAGGAGGAGCTGCAGAAGGCGTAGTGTTGAGCATCAAACACTACAGTAGGGGCTGCAGAAGACGTAGTGTTGAGCATCAAACGCTACAGGTGGAGTTGCAGAAGGTGTAGTGTTGAGCATCAAACACTACAGGAGGAGCTGCAGAAGGCGTAGTGTTGAGCATCAAACGCTACAGGTGGAGCTGCAGAAGACGTAGTGTTGAGCATCAAACACTACAGGTGGAGCTGCAGAAGGCGTAGTGTTGAGCATCAAACACTACAGGAGGAGCTGCAGAAGGCGTAGTGTTGAGCATCAAACACTACAGGAGGAGCTGCAGAAGACGTAGTGTTGAGCATCAAACACTACAGGTGGAGCTGCAGAAGGCGTAGTGTTGAGCATCAAACACTACAGGTGGAGCTGCAGAAGGTGTAGTGTTGAGCATCAAACACTACAGGAGGAGCTGCAGAAGGCGTAGTGTTGAGCATCAAACACTACAGGTGGAGCTGCAGAAGACGTAGTGTTGAGCATCAAACGCTACAGTAGGGGCTGCAGAAGACGTAGTGTTGAGCATCAAACGCTACAGGTGGAGTTGCAGAAGGTGTAGTGTTGAGCATCAAACACTACAGGAGGAGCTGCAGAAGACGTAGTGTTGAGCATCAAACGCTACAGGTGGAGCTGCAGAAGACGTAGTGTTGAGCATCAAACACTACAGGTGGAGCTGCAGAAGGCGTAGTGTTGAGCATCAAACACTACAGGAGGAGCTGCAGAAGGCGTAGTGTTGAGCATCAAACACTACAGGAGGAGCTGCAGAAGACGTAGTGTTGAGCATCAAACACTACAGGTGGAGCTGCAGAAGGCGTAGTGTTGAGCATCAAACACTACAGGTGGAGCTGCAGAAGGTGTAGTGTTGAGCATCAAACACTACAGGAGGAGCTGCAGAAGGCGTAGTGTTGAGCATCAAACACTACAGGTGGAGCTGCAGAAGGCGTAGTGTTGAGCATCAAACGCTACAGGTGGAGCTGCAGAAGGCGTAGTGTTGAGCATCAAACGCTACAGGAGGAGCTGCAGAAGGCGTAGTGTTGAGCATCAAACACTACAGGTGGAGCTGCAGAAGGCGTAGTGTTGAGCATCAAACACTACAGGTGGAGCTGCAGAAGGCGTAGTGTTGAGCATCAAACACTACAGGTGGAGCTGCAGAAGGCGTAGTGTTGAGCATCAAACACTACAGGTGGAGCTGCAGAAGGCGTAGTGTTGAGCATCAAACACTACAGGAGGAGCTGCAGAAGGCGTAGTGTTGAGCATCAAACACTACAGGAGGAGCTGCAGAAGGCGTAGTGTTGAGCATCAAACACTACAGGTGGAGCTGCAGAAGGCGTAGTGTTGAGCATCAAACACTACAGGAGGAGCTGCAGAAGGCGTAGTGTTGAGCATCAAACACTACAGGAGGAGCTGCAGAAGGCGTAGTGTTGAGCATCAAACACTACAGGAGGAGCTGCAGAAGGCGTAGTGTTGAGCATCAAACACTACAGTAGGGGCTGCAGAAGACGTAGTGTTGAGCATCAAACACTACAGGTGGAGCTGCAGAAGGCGTAGTGTTGAGCATCAAACACTACAGGTGGAGCTGCAGAAGGCGTAGTGTTGAGCATCAAACACTACAGGTGGAGCTGCAGAAGGCGTAGTGTTGAGCATCAAACACTACAGGTGGAGCTGCAGAAGGCGTAGTGTTGAGCAGCGAGGAGGATTTGATGGCGGAAGAAAAAGTCTGTAAGGTTCCTGTGCTGAAGAGAAAGCAGTCTGCTAAAACGAGTGGCTCTCAAGCCAGAAAAGGAGCAATAAAGAGGGAGAGAAGCGGGCAGCATGAGGAGCACCTGTCTGAGGATGAGTTGAGTATGGAGGAAGAGGAGGAGGAGGAAGGGGACTGTGGTATAGACAGCCGGGTACCTGTATTAAAGAAGAAGCAGCCAGAGGTACAAATGTCTGAAGATGAGTTGGAGGAGGATGGTGGTGTAGACAGCCAGACTCACACTTCCTCCCAGTTGTCAGGGGCAACAAAGCAGGAGAACTATGATGCACGCCAAATTAAGAAATTCTTGCAATAAACAAAAAATTAGAGAAATGTCAAACTTGAGGACTTCTTTGCAGACAAAGAATTGTTTGTGTACTGTGTTTAATCTCAGATGAGACAGAAGAAGAAAGGGGCTAGCTACACTGAACAGGAGATGTACAGGCTAAGCGAAGTGGTTCTGAAAATCAAACAGGAATCACAGCGTGAAGAGTCAGAGGCAGTATGAGACAAGTCATGTCCCGTCCTGGTCAATGTTGTTGATGATGTTTAAGACCAGTCTGGTTGATGAGGGTGTTGCACTGGATGATCTTCCTCCTACTGCTGCTGGAGGAGCCACTGACACCTGGAGCCAGGCTGGTTTCCACGACTGGTGCCCTCCAGGATTTTCCCAAACACTGGTTTCCACCACGACCATCACCCTACAGCGCATAGTGGCTGCAGCAGGATTGGTACTCAGCAACACCGAGGCGGTAGCTCAGCTGCTCTACATGAGGTCTACATGAGGTCTACATGAGGTCTACATGAGGTCTACATGCCGCACGAGAGACTTTTTACAGCTACGAAGTAAAACCTGTCTGAAGGAGAGCTGAGGATGATGAGGGCCTACGACAGGGGAGCAGAGCGTTCACACCCCAGAACTTGGGGTGGGAGTGTGCTTAGTGGGAGTTGGTGAAGATTTGGTTTTCTTCTTATTTTATTTATTTGTTATGTACATTGTGTGAACACAACATCCATGTCACGTTGTGCGTCTTGGGAGAGAAATCCTCCTCCGTTGCTCTCCGTGAGGGTTCTTCCTAGTTTTTCTCCCTGTTAAAGAGGTTTTAGGGAGTCGTTCCTCATTCAATGCGGGGGTCTAAGGACAGGATGTTGTGTTGCTGCAAACACCCTGAGGCAATTTTGTGTTTGTTATGTTGGGCTATTTTATTTTGAAATTCTGTTTTTTACAAATACTTGTTTAGACCGCTCAATGTTGATTTTTTGTGTTTTTTGCATGAGCTGGATGATAAGAGAGGTGATTGTGTTTGGGTGTCAGCTGTTGGACTGTAATGTAATCAGAATAAATGTACCTTTTTAAAAATCACCCCCCCCCTCTCTCTCCCCCTCTCTCCCCCCTCCCCCCCTTGCTCTCTCTCTCACACACAGTTTTTGACATAGCATATCTGGTGCGGTCAGCCTCATCTGGCTTTAGTATTTGTGCCTGGCATATGAAAGGGGCCATTTTTTACACAATTCTGCAGCACAAAAGTCATGGTAAAAGAGAAAACTAAGGACATTTAGAATGAGTGAGAGAGAAAGGAGAGGAAAAACTTTGGAGAGAGGGAACGGAAATGAGGAAACAAGGGGGGAAAGAGGAAGTGAACAGTTAGACAGGTGACGACAGATTCCGTGGCTGTGTTGCAGTATGTCTGGTTGATGTGATTTCATTGGGACAGAAAAAAACACGTGAGAACGTTTAATTCAAGAGAGCTATCTATAGACATGTAGTATAACCATGTGTCTCGTTGTTTGAACTTGTGTAGGAGTGCTCAGATTGTAATGGACAGGATTTGCTGACCAGTAAATGAAATCTGTAGAGAATCCATCCATCCATTATCCGAATCACTTATCCTCCATCAGGGTCGAGGGGATGCTGGAGCCTATCCCAGCAGTTACTGGGCAGCAGGTGGGGAGACCCCCTGGACAGGCCGCCAGGCCATCACAGGGCCCACACTCACACACACACACACTCACACACACACACTCACACACACACTCACACACACACCTAGGGACAGTTTAGTGTGGCCGAGTCACCTGACCTCCATGTCTCTGGACTGTGGGAGGAAACCGGAGCCCCGGAGGAAACCCACACAGACACGGGGAGAACATGCAAACTCCCCACAGAGGACGACCCGGGACCACCCCCAAGGTTGGACCACCCCGGGGCTTGAACCCACGACCTTTTTTGGGGGGGCGGGGGATTTCTCCCCAATTGTACCCGGCCAATTGCCCAACTCTTCCGAACTGTCCCGGTCTCTGCCCCACCCCCTCTGCTGATCCAGGAGGGCTGCAGACCACCACATGCCTCCTCCCATACATGTGGAGTCACCGGCCACTTCTTTTCACCTGACAGTGAGGAGTTTTGCCAAGGGAACATAGCGTGTGGGAGGATCACGCTATTCCCCCCAGTTCCCCCTCCCCCTGAACAGGCGCCCCGACCGACCAGAGGAGGCGCTAGTGCAGCGACCAGGACACATACCCACATCCAGCTTCCCACTCGCAGACACGGCCAATTGTGTCTGTAGGGACGCCCGACCAAGCCGGAGGTAACACGGGGACTCGAACCAGCAACCTCCATGTTGGTAGGCAATGGAATAGACCGCTTCACTACCCGGACACCCCACCCAGGACCTTCTTGCTGTGAGGCGACCATGCTAACCACTGCGCCTCTGAATATCCTCAATAAATAATTGTCTTCTGATTAGGACGCCTCCTGGGCACCTTCCTTTGGAGGTTTACCGGGCAAGGCCAACTGGGAGGAGACCCCGGGGTAGACCCAGAACTCGCTGGAGGGACTACATGTCCAAACTGGCCTGGGAATGCTTTGGGATTACCCAGGAGGAGCTGGAGGGCGTAGCCGGGGAGAGGGACGTCTGGAGTGCCCTACTTAGCTTGCTGCTCCCGCAACCTGACCCCGGAGAAGTGGCTGATGATGAGATGAGATGAGATGAGATGAGATGAGATGAGATGATCGTTTTGAAACACTGTTATAAAAAGCACTGAGGTGACTTTCAAGACAAGGGGATATTTTTTAATGACTTGTGTATCAGAAGAACACAATGTGGATCCTTGAGCACTATTTTTAGTTAAGTTCTTGGTTAATATGGTTGAGGAAATTGGATTAAACTAATGTAAGGCTCCATGTGAAATATAGCCACGGGCTGAGAATGTCTGGTCTGAAAAGCTCTCTAAGTCCAGAGATCTGGCAGCGTCATGGTGCCCACAGTACTGTTTTGCACTGTCTTGTTTTGTTTTTTGTTTTCTTAGTGCTGGGATAGGCTCCCGCGTCCCCGCGACCCTGAGAGCAGGATAAGCGGTTGGGATAATGGATGGCTGGATGAATTACACTACCATTTATCAAGAATGGTCTGAAATAGTGAAGTGATGGTGCCAGGATGTTTCTGGATAATCCTCTATTTTAATTTGAGTGCTCTGCTTAAAACAGTATGCCATTGTATCGCAATGTGCAGATAGCTATAAAAGTCTAGTAATTATTAAAAGTCTTGCTTTAGTCTAGTCAGTGTTACGTTACACTAGCCAAGATTTGCTTAGTTACGTAGCGAATACACATCCTGTAGGAAACAGTTCTCCTCTGTCTATCTAAAGTTGTCATGTCTTCATTAATGTATTTTCCTTCTGCCAGAGGCCCAGAAACTGCCCTACTATTCCAGCTACAGCCACGTGCGTCTCATGATACACACACTGTGCACCAACCACTACCTGGACCTCATCATCACCTTCATCATCTGCATCAATGTCATCACCATGTCGCTGGAGCACTACAACCAACCCCATGTAAGGACACATGGCTTTGTTTGGGTGTGTGTGTGGGTGTGTGTGTGTGTGGGGGATGGGGTGGGAGAGGGGGTGGTGAGAAGGTAAAAGTTTGTCTATGTATAAGGGGGAGGGATAAGGAAAGGTTAAATATTAAAATGTCCCTTCTGCTGTTGAAATGAACACATTTCCTCTCTTTTATGAAGTGTGCTCACCGGGAGTCAGTTCAGTTCAGTCCGGTTAATGTTGGTTTAGCTCACCGGGAGTCAGTTCAGTTCAGTCCGGTTAATGTTGGTTTAACTCACCGGGAGTCAGTTCAGTTCAGTCCGGTTAATGTCGGTTTAGCTCACCGGGAGTCAGTTCAGTTCAGTCCGGTTAATGTTGGTTTAGCAAACCGGGAGTAAGTTCAGTTCAGTCCGGTTAATGTTGGTTTAGCTAACCGGGAGTCAGTTCAGTTCAGTCCGGTTAATGTTGGTTTAGCTCACCGGGAGTCAGTTCAGTTCAGTCCGGTTAATGTTGGTTTAGCTCACCGGGAGTCAGTTCAGTTCAGTCCGGTTAATGTTGGTTTAACTCACCGGGAGTCAGTTCAGTTCAGTCCGGTTAATGTTGGTTTAGCTCACCGGGAGTCAGTTCAGTTCAGTCCGGTTAATGTTGGTTTAACTCACCGGGAGTCAGTTCAGTTCAGTCCGGTTAATGTTGGTTTAGCTCACCGGGAGTCAGTTCAGTTCAGTCCGGTTAATGTTGGTTTAACTCACCGGGAGTCAGTTCAGTTCAGTCCGGTTAATGTTGGTTTAGCTCACCGGGAGTCAGTTCAGTTCAGTGCGGTTAATGTTGGTTTAGCCCCCCGGGAGTCAGTTCAGTTCAGTCCGGTTAATGTTGGTTTAGCTCACCGGGAGTCAGTTCAGTTCAGTCCGGTTAATGTTGGTTTAGCTCACCGGGAGTCAGTTCAGTTCAGTCCGGTTAATGTTGGTTTAGCTCACCGGGAGTCAGTTCAGTTCAGTCCGGTTAATGTTGGTTTAGCCCCCCGGGAGTCAGTTCAGTTCAGTCCGGTTAATGTTGGTTTAGCTCACCGGGAGTAAGTTCAGTTCAGTCCGGTTAATGTTGGTTTAGCTCACCGGGAGTCAGTTCTGTTCAGTCCGGTTAATGTTGGTTTAACTCACCGGGAGTCAGTTCAGTTCAGTCTGGTTAATGTTGGTTTAACTCACCGGGAGTCAGTTCAGTTCAGTCCGGTTAATGTTGGTTTAGCTCACCGGGAGTCAGTTCAGTTCAGTCTGGTTAATGTTGGTTTAACTCACCGGGAGTCAGTTCAGTTCAGTAGTAGTCTATTCCATTGCCTACCAACAAGGGGATTGCTGGTTCGAATCCCCGTGTTACCTCAGGCTTGGTCAGGCGTCCCTACAGACACAACTGGCTGTGGGATCTGGGTGGCCGGATGTGGGTATGTGTCCTGGTCGCTGCACTAGCACCCCCTCTGGTCGGTCAGGGTTTCTTTTCTGGGGGGAGGGGGAACTGGGAGGAATAGTGTGATCCTCCCATGCGCTACGTCCCCCTGGTGAAACTCCTCACTGTCAGTTGAAAAGAAGTGGTTGGTGACTCCACATGTATGGGAGGAGGTATGTGGTAGTCGGCAGCCCTCCCCGGATCAGCAGAGGAGGTGGAGCAGCGACCGGGACGGCTCGGAAGAGTGGGTAATTGGCCAAAATGCAATTAGGGAAATACCCCCCCCCCAAAAAAAATTCTTCATTGGCAGTGCAGGTATGGATGAAGAAGTATTCTGCCTGAAGCCTGGAACGGATCGTTCTTAGCATGAGTCATCCTGCATCACATCATTCCTGCTCTTAATGCCCCTTCTTACGTTATTACAGAGGATGATGCCTACTCCTCAGGAGTCGGTCCACCTATCGCAACCATTTGCAGGCCCATTTTTTGATACTGTGGCTAAGATCTAGTCATCCATTGGGAGTAAGTAACAGGGGTCATACAATTTGAGAGGATAAAGCCGTGAAAATCATCATAGACATAATAATGCACAGGGCATGCTTAATTACAGGATAAAATTACTCAAATCTCTAAGCTAAGACCCAACTAGCAGTCTGTTCATCTAGCTAGCTAGCTATCTGTCTGTCTTAGGTCACCAATTGGTAGGTCAACATTTTTTTGTTGGTTATTGTTGTTTTCTACTTTTACCCCCCCCCCCACTCTTTCCCTGTCTGTCTATCTCTTACTCTCTCTAGTCTCTGGATCTGGCTCTTAAGTACTGTAACTATTTCTTCACCTCCACGTTCGTGCTGGAGGCAGTCCTCAAACTCATTGCTTTCGGTTTCCGCCGCTTCTTCAAAGACAGGTACAGTGTGTATTTTTTTGTACATGGTGCATGTGTGTATGTGTGCTGTCTCTCTCTCTCTCTCTTTCTCTCTCTCTCTCTCTCTCTCTCTCATGCTCTCTCGCCCTCTCTCTCTCTCTCTTTCTCTCTGTCTGTCTGTCTCTCTTCCCAACCCCCCCTCTGTCATCGCTGTCTCTGTAAGTGTATGTGCATGTTTGGCTTTGTATCACAATGTGTGCAAGGACTCGAGCACATCTCTGAGTGTGCACTTACGTACACAAAACACATTTTTTATATCATCTTGAATCCGCACTACTCTACATTACAGGATTTGTCAGTCTACTAGCCAGGACAAGACTACTGTAGTCAAAGGGAAACACCATGATAACTGACAAAGACGCATCTCTCTGCCTGACTCGAAGCATAAAAAGCTCTTCTTATGCCCCTGATCTGAAAATACAGCGCCTTTTGGCGTAGATAAAGCAGAGGGAGTATTCAGTTTCAAAGCACTTGGAGGAAAAAATAGTCTTAGCCTGTTATGATCTTATATACAGAGGCTACTTTATGCCAGGATTTGTCATTAGTGTGGATCTGCTGTTGAATTATAAAGTATAACAACTTTGATCATGGCTCGAGGCATGTAACATATTCACTATAACTTGTGCATAGTCTATATGATTGCGCAATAAGGAGTCATTTGATCCAAAACGACTGACCTTACAAAGTCTTCTTTTGCTTCACTAATCACAAATCTGATTATAGATAACAGTTTACATTTGGGTGGTGCAGTGGTTAGTGCTCTCGCCTCACAGCAAGAAGGTCCTGGGTTCAAACCCCGGGGTTGTCCAACCTTGGGGGTCACCCCAGGTCGTCCTCTGTGTGGAGTTTGCATGTTCTCCCCATGTCTGCGGTGGGTTTTCTCCAACATGCATGTTAGGGTCAGTACTCCTGTCTGTGTCCCTGACCAAGACATGGCAAGACCAACTGGAAGTGGTCCCCGGGTGCTGCACAGCGGCTGCCCACTGCTCCTCGCTACACAGCTAGGATGGGTTAAATGCAGAGAGGAATTTCCCTACGGGGATCAATAAAGTATCTCAAAATTTTAAAAAAAAGCCGAGGCACAGCGTTACTGACTTGGTTAAGCAGTGCATGCATACAGCTATGAGTTTGAGTTTGGCTCTTTGGTCTCTGTCTCCATCTCCTCCATGTAAAAGAGTAGTGTCTCTAGTAAGCAAGAGTGAAGAAATGATGTTGAAATTATTATTTGCTTTTAGATGTAGGGTTTATTCACTTGTTACTCACTTCACACTAGTTCACTTGCTAATTTGAAGGTACAATTCATTTTGCAAGTGACAGAGCATCCATCCTTAGTGATGTCCTAATAAGTTGCATATATGGGTGGCGCGGTGGCACAGTGGTTAGTGCGGTCACCTCACAGCAACAAGGTCCTGGGTTCGAGTCCCGGGGTAGTCCAACCTTGGGAGTCGTCCCGGGTCGTCCTCTGTGTGGAGTTTGCATGTTCTCCCCGTGTCTGTGTGGGTTTCCTCCGGGTGCTCCGGTTTCCTCCCCACAGTCCAAAGACATGTAGGTCAGGTGACTCGACCGTATTAAATTGTCCCTAGGTATGAATGTGTGTGTGTGTGTGTGTGTGTGTGTGTGTGTTTGTGTGTGTGTGGGCCCTGTGTGATGGCCTGGCGGCCTGGTCAGAGTGTCTCCCCACCTGCCGCCCCGCGACTGCTGGGATAGGCTCCAGCGTCCCTGTGACCCTGAGAGCAGGATAAGCGGTTTGGATGATGGATAGATGGGTGGAAAATCCTCATTCTCAGATGATTTGAGTAAGATGAACCTGGCCCTACTTTACAGTGTAATTATATGAAAAGAAGTGGTAATATTCCACCTCGGTGCAGTATCCCCGTGTTAATGAGCAATGATATTTCATTGTCTCTTCATTGTGGGCTACCTTTGTTGCTGTCTCTTGCCGTCCTACTATGGTTACTGTTATGGCGCCTGATGTATGGCTCGCTGCATTGGGAAACACGGGTCTGTTGGCTTCCGCAATCATCCACCTCGTCCTTATCGTATTGATTTGCCGCTCAGCGAAGTCAGTGGAGTAACTGGACTGATGCCGGGTTTAATCTTTTGACAGATATGGCTGATTACACAGAAACAAATGATTTGGGTGACGGCCTGATGGTAATGATAAATTAATGTCGTTGACCCATTTGAGAAAAAGAGAAAAACGAGAGAGGAAGGGAGATTTTGGGGATAAAGGAAGTCCTATCCAGAGAGTGTGATAAGGAGCCGGCTAGACTGGGCGAGAGAGAGAAGAAATGAGAATGGGGGCACAGAGGAGAGGAAGATCTGTCACACCGCTCTCAGAGAGCACTTCATCTCCTTCTATGGGACGGCAGCAGGCAGCAGTCATTGTGCATACACAGAGTTATGGACCAGGACCGTCCACGGCCAGCTTCTGTAGAACTGGGTCAGTGGAGTCCGTGGTGGAAGTCCGCCATACAGCCTCACTGCAGGTACAGTAGTGTGTGCGTGTGCGTGTGTGTGTGTGTGTGTGTGTGTGTGCGTGTGTGTGTGTGTGTGTACTTCAGTCTGGTACAGGTGACAGATGCTAAGGGCTCCCTTTTACCCCACACTCATTATTGACCTGTACCGTTCTCCTCCGTGTGTGGGAAAGAGTGCACATGTGTTGTTTTTATTGGTTTGCAGATCAGAACATTATACCGTGAATAAGTTATATAGAAACACAGCAAACGCATAAAAGCACGCCCTGTTCTCCCGCCCCTCGCTCCATCCCTACCAGCTGATACAGACATAGCAACAAACAGAAAAGGATAATAATAATAACACAACATAAAAAGGGTGTTTCTAAACCACTACACTACATCGTTATAGCAGCCTGCTCCCTCTGAGCAGTTCCTGCTTCAGCAGGTCACCAGCATCAACACCGCGTCTGCAGAACTAAGAAGAAGAAGAACAACAACAAATAAATCTTACTTAGCGCTTCTCTAACACGCAAAGTCACTTTACAAGTACATAGAAGTACTTGTAAAGTACTCCAGATGTCATCACAACATGTTCCTTACACCTGATCTACAAACACACCTGATCTAACAACACACCTGGTCTAACAGCACACCTGATCTAACAACACACCTGATCTAACACACCTGATCTAAAAAACATACCTGATCTACCAACACACCTGATCTAAAAACACACCTGATCTAACAACACACCTGGTCTAACAGCACACCTGATCTAAAAACACACCTGATCTAACACACCTGATCTAACACACCTGATCTAAAAAAAACACACCTGATCTACCAACACACCTGATCTAAAAACACACCTGATCTAACAACACACCTGGTCTAACAGCACACCTGGTCTAACAGCACACCTGATCTAACACACCTGATCTAACACACCTGATCTAAAAAACACACCTGATCTACCAACACACCTGATCTAAAAACACACCTGATCTAACAACACACCTGGTCTAACAACACACCTGGTCTAACAGCACACCTGATCTAACAACACACCTGGTCTAACAGCACACCTGATCTAACAACACACCTGATCTAACACACCTGATCTAAAAAACACACCTGATCTACCAACACACCTGATCTAACAACACACCTGATCTAACAACACACCTGGTCTAACAACACACCTGATCTAACAACACACCTGGTCTAACAACACACCTGGTCTAACAACACACCTGATCAAACACACCTGATCTAACAACACACCTGATCTAACAACACACCTGGTCTAACAACACACCTGATCTAACACATCTGGTCTAACAACACACCTGATCTAATAACACACCTGATCTAACACACCTGATCTAACAAGACACCTGATCTAACACACCTGATCTAACAACACACCTGATCTAACACACCTGATCTAAAAAACACACCTGATCTAACAATACACCTGGTCTAACAACACACCTGATCTAACAACACACCTGATCTAACAACACACCTGATCTAATAACACACCTGGTCTAACAGCACACCTGATCTAACACACCTGATCTAAAAACACACCTCATCTAACAACACACCTGGTCTAACAGCACACCTGATCTAACACACCTGATCTAAAAAACACACCTGGTCTAACAACACACCTGATCTAACAACACACCTGATCTAACACACCTGATCTAACAACACACCTGATCTAACAACACACCTGATCTAACAACACACCTTATTCAACACACCTGATCAAACAACACACCTTATTCAACACACCTGATCTAACAACACACCTGATCTAACACACCTGATCTAACAACACACCTGATCTAAAAACACACCTGATCTAACAACACACCTGATCTAACAACACACCTTATTCAACACACCTGATCAAACAACACACCTTATTCAACACACCTGATCTAACAACACACCTGGTCTAACAACACGCCTGGTCTAACAACACACCTGATCTAACAACACACCTGATCTAACAACACACCTGGTTTAACGACATGCCTGGTTTAACACACCTGATCTAACAATACACCTGATCTAACAACACACCTGATCTAACAACACACCTGGTTTAACAACACACCTGGTCTAACAAGACACCTGATCTAACAGCACACCTGGTCTAACAAGACACCTGGTCTAACAACACGCCTGGTTTAACAACACACCTCATCTAACAACACACCTGATCTAACAACACACCTGATCTAACAACACACCTGGTCTAACAACACGCCTGGTTTAACAACACACCTCATCTAACAACACACCTGATCTAACAACACGCCTGATCTAAACAACACACCTGGTTTAACAACACACCTGGTCTAAAAAGACACCTGATCTAACGGCACACCTGGTCTAACAAGACACCTGATCTAACAACACACCTGATCTAACAACACACCTTATTCAACACACCTGATCAAACAACACACCTTATTCAACACACCTGGTCTAACAACACACCTGGTCTAACAACACGCCTGGTTTAATGACACGCCTGATCTAACAACATACCTGATCTAACAACACACCTGGTCTAACAACACGCCTGGTTTAACGACACGCCTGGTTTAACACACCTGATCTAACAACACACCTGATCTAACAACACACCTGATCTAACACACCTGATATAAAAACACACCTGATCTAACAACACACCTGGTCTAACAGCACACCTGATCTAAAAAACACACCTGATCTAACAACACACCTGATCTAACACACCTGATCTAAAAAACACACCTGGTCTAACAACACACCTGATCTAACACACCTGATCTAACAACACACCTGATCTAACAACACACCTTATTCAACACACCTGATCAAACAACACACCTTATTCAACACACCTGATCTAACAACACACTTGATCTAACAACACACCTGATCTAACAACACACCTGATCTAACACACCTGATCTAAAAACACACCTGATCTAACAACACACCTGATCTAACAACACACCTTATTCAACACACCTGATCAAACAACACACCTTATTCAACACACCTGATATAACAACACACCTGGTCTAACAACACGCCTGATCTAACAACACACCTGGTCTAACAACACACCTGATCTAACAACACACCTGGTCTAACAACACGCCTGGTTTAACGACACGCCTGGTTTAACAGCACACCTGGTCTAACAAGACACCTGATCTGACAACACACCTGATCTAACAACACACCTGATCTAACAACACACCTGGTTTAACAGCACACCTGGTCTAACAAGACACCTGGTCTAACAACACGCCTGGTTTAACAACACACCTCATCTAACAACACACCTGGTCTAACAACACGCCTGGTTTAACGACACGCCTGGTTTAACACACCTGATCTAACAACACACCTGATCTAACAACACACCTGATCTAACACACCTGATATAAAAACACACCTGATCTAACAACACACCTGGTCTAACAGCACACCTGATCTAAAAAACACACCTGATCTAACAACACACCTGATCTAACACACCTGATCTAAAAAACACACCTGGTCTAACAACACACCTGATCTAACACACCTGATCTAACAACACACCTGATCTAACAACACACCTTATTCAACACACCTGATCAAACAACACACCTTATTCAACACACCTGATCTAACAACACACTTGATCTAACAACACACCTGATCTAACAACACACCTGATCTAACACACCTGATCTAACAACACACCTGATCTAACAACACACCTTATTCAACACACCTGATCAAACAACACACCTTATTCAACACACCTGATATAACAACACACCTGGTCTAACAACACGCCTGATCTAACAACACACCTGGTCTAACAACACACCTGATCTAACAACACACCTGGTCTAACAACACGCCTGGTTTAACGACACGCCTGGTTTAACAGCACACCTGGTCTAACAAGACACCTGATCTGACAACACACCTGATCTAACAACACACCTGATCTAACAACACACCTGGTTTAACAGCACACCTGGTCTAACAAGACACCTGGTCTAACAACACGCCTGGTTTAACAACACACCTCATCTAACAACACACCTGGTCTAACAACACGCCTGGTTTAACGACACACCTGGTTTAACACACCTGATCTGACAACACACCTGATCTAACAACATGCCTGGTCTAACACACCTGATCTAACAACACACCTGATCTAACAGCACACCTGATCAAACAAGACACCTGATCTAACAGCACACCTGATCTAACAACACACCTGGTCTAACACACCTGATCTAACAGCACACCTGATCAAACAAGACACCTGATCTAACAGCACACCTGGTCTAACAACACACCTGATCTAACAACACGCCTTATATAACAACACACCTGATCTAACAGCACACCTGATCAAACAAGACACCTGATCTAACAGCACACCTGATCTAACAACACACCTGGTCTAACACACCTGATCTAACAGCACACCTGATCAAACAAGACACCTGATCTAACAGCACACCTGGTCTAACAACACACCTGATCTAACAACACGCCTGGTCTAACACACCTGATCTAACAACACACCTGATCTAACAACACACCTGGTCTAACACACCTGGTCTAACAACACACCTGATCTAACAACACACCTGGTCTAACACACCTGATCTAACAGCACACCTGATCAAACAAGACACCTGATCTAACAGCACACCTGGTCTAACAACACACCTGATCTAACAACACGCCTTATATAACAACACACCTGATCTAACAACACGCCTTATATAACAACATGCCTGGTCTAACAACAGTACACCCCGCACATCCCTGTGTACAGTGGTACAGTTACCCTCCTGCCCCAGTACACCCCACATATCCCTGTGTACAGTGGTACAGTTACCCTCCTGCCCCAGTACACCCCACATATCCCTGTGTACAGTGGTACAGTTACCCTCCTGCCCCAGTACACCCCACATATCCCTGTGTACAGTGGTACAGTTACCCTCCTGCCTCAGTACACAAGTATCAGGAGTGTTATCGTTACACTGATGCAGTGTAACAGCAGTGGTGTGTGTCTGCAGAAGCCATTTATACTGTGTAAGACTCAGCACGTGTGTTTTTGTGTGGGTGTTGGTGTGTACATGTGTTTGATTCTGCGTATGTTTTCCTCCGTTATTTACTGCATTCCTGTCTGTGTGTATTTTGAATTCTTGTGCACATGTTTGTGAGTCTATGCATGTGTTTGTGTGTGTGTGTGTGTGTGTGTGCGTGTGTGTGTGCGTGTGTGTGTGCGTGTGTGCGTGGTAGGTGGAACCAGCTAGACCTGGCGATAGTGCTGCTGTCAGTGATGGGCATTATCCTGGAGGAGATTGAGATCAGTGCTGCCCTGCCCATTAACCCAACCATCATCAGGATCATGAGGGTGCTCCGGATAGCACGAGGTACACACGTGCACACATACAGACACACACACTGAAGTGCACTTACCTACAAACATGATTTTCACACACACACACACACACACACACATCCCCCTCTCCTCCAGCCACTCCAACACATCTACTTAAACACACACACAGGTGATGCTAGAGTCTGAGGGGACCCCAGGCAGAGAAAATCGTCCTTTTCCCCACTAATCCCATCCACTGCTGACCATTCACAGCCATTATAGTCCCCAAGCCCCTGTTCAGTCATTACTTAACTGGAGCATTATTCAGGTTCCTGACAGGAGCTTGAATAATGCTCCTGAGGAAAGAGAATGAAGTGGTCTGCACAGGGTTTGGCTGTAAAAAGAGCACGCATGCTTAGTCAACCTCATCATCATCACTTCTGTAACCTATGGAGGTCGTAGGAGCACAGCTGATGCCTCAACAAGTCTCATCCACCGTTCCCTGTCCATCTATCCATCTACCCATCTATCCATCGCAGCTCTCCCCGCCTCCACTATGCTCATCTGTAGCCATTCTCCGGCGTTGTTTACCCAGCTTTTTCTCGTTCTCCTTCTCTTCCTAGTCCCTTCTACCAGGCCTTGCAGGATGTCCTTCGCAAGTGTCCTTTCCATTCGGCAAACGTGCCCAAACCAGTTTAATTTCCTTTTTTCTACCATGTCAGCAAACTGTCATGGTGACCAGTAGCTCCCTATCAGTCAGCCTGCCCCGTATAAACAAAACAAAGGACCATAGCCAGTCATCCTTTTTTGGGGGGGATTTCCCCCCCCTTTTTTCTCCCCAGTTGTACTTGGCCATTTACCCCACTCTTCCAAGCCACCCCGGTCTCTGCTCCACCGGAGGGCTGCAGACTACCACATGCCTCCTCCCATACATGTGGAGTCACAAGCCACTTCTTTTCACCTGACAGTGAGGAGTTTCACCAGGGGGACGTAGCACGTGGGAGGATCATGCTATTCCCCCCAGTCC
Source organism: Lampris incognitus (assembly GCF_029633865.1). Taxonomy (NCBI): domain Eukaryota; kingdom Metazoa; phylum Chordata; class Actinopteri; order Lampriformes; family Lampridae; genus Lampris; species Lampris incognitus. Next base: position 59,135,577 of record NC_079220.1, read on the forward strand.
CCCCCCCTCCGAACAGGCACCCCAACTGACCAGAGGAGGCGCTAGTGCAGCGACCAGGACACATACCCACATCCTGCTTCCCACCTGCAGACATGGCCAATTGTGTCTGTAGGGACACCTGACCAAGCCAGAGGTAACATGAGGATTCGAACTGACAATCCTCATGTTGGTAGGCAACGGAATAGACCACTACACTACCCGGACGCCCCTGCTAGCAGGATGTTAACTGAGAAAATAAATCACTTTTCATATATTCTTGAAATATATCCAAATATATCTCTCTTGCTTTGTCTCCAAACCGTCCAACCTGAGCGGTCCCTCTAATATACTTGTTCCTAATCCTGTCCTTCTTCATCACTCCCAATGAAAATCTTATCATCTTCATCTCTGCCACCTCCAGCTCCTCCTTCTGTCTTTTCATCAGTGCCACTGTCTCCAAACCATACAACATAGCTGGTCTCACAACCATCTTGTTAACCTTCCCTTTAACTCTTGCTGGTACTCTTCTGTCACACATCACTCCTGACACTCTTCTCCACCCACTCCACCCTGCCTGCACTCTCTTCTTCACCTCTCTTCTGCACTCCCCGTTACTTTGGACAGTTGACCCCAAGTATTTAAACTCATACACCTTCATCACCTCTACTCCTTGCATCCTCACCATTCCATCCTTACATCAAGGATCGGCTCTGAGCCCTTTCTTGTTTGCACTGGTGATGGACAGGTTGACGGAAGACATCAGGCAGGAGTCTCCATGGACGATGATGTACGTGGATGACATTGTGATCTGTAGCGAGAGTAGGGTGCAGGTGGAGGAGAGCCTGGAGAGGTGGAGGTATACACTGGAGAGAAGAGGAATGGAAGTCAGTTGGAGCAAGACGGAATACATATGTGTGAATGAGAGGGAGGACAGTGGAATGGTCAGGATCTAGAATACATTATATATTAATTAATCTCTGCTTAACTCTCATCTAGTCGCCTATTTACATTTGTGGGCAATTTAAGCCAGCCAGCCAGTAGACCAGTAGACACCAT
>NC_079220.1:59141611-59166611 GCF_029633865.1 Lampris incognitus
ACTAAGACCCGCCCCTCACACAGACCCTAGAGAGCAGTCACATGCCAAACACAGTTCTTTGTAGAAAGAAAAAAAAACACAGATTAAGTGTACACACACCCACAACTATATCACATTTATGAAGATGGTTTGCGCTGATTTAGAGATGAACTCGAGCTTAGACGTGTCAGATCTAGAACTCATGCAGCACTCCAAATGGAAGCCTGCACAGCTATTACGTCCATTACGTTAGGTCCAAAGGGACATAATGAATTAAATTAGCCTGGGCTAAAGGTAATGGGGCACATTCCCCATGTTAGCTATCAAAATTGAATTATCTTTTCATTTAATCAATTTCAAGAAATTCAACCATCATTGCATTGACTCGTCTTTTTTCATTCTTATTATCTTTTGCAAGATCTGTAATAATGTGGACTGATGCCGAGAACTGTTTAATGAGTGTATGTAATCTGAGCACGCTCTGGTCTTTGTGCTCCTTCCACGACGTCTCCCAAGTAAATCCAGGCTGACGCTATGACTCCACATCAGTTTCCCTTTGAAAATACACTTAAACAACTAAAGCCATTTATAGATGAAGAGGCAGCCATGATTTAAGGAAGCACTTTCAACCTTGTGTTCAGTAGCATAAAATTATGCAAATGAAGAGCAGCACATCAAAAGGAAGGCGGTCCTAATATTTATTGATACAGCGTGACTACCTTTAGGAACATAAAAAGCACTGTAGCTCAGTCTTTAGCAATAGCATTTGCAAAATTTGTCAGGAAGGACTGATATTCAGGGCGGGACGGTGGCGCAATGGTTGGTGCGGTGGCCTCACAGCAAGAAGGTCCTGGATTCGAACCCTGGGGTAGTCCAACCTTGGGGGTCGTCCTCTGTATGAAGTTTGCATGCTCTCCCCGTGCCTGCGTGGGTTTCCTCCCACAGTCCAAAGATATGTAGGTCAGGTGAATCGGCCATACTACATTGTCCCAAGGTGTGTGTGTGTGTGTGTGGTGGTGTGGTGTGGTGTGGTGGGGGTGGTGTGGTGTGGTGGGGGGTGGGAGGGGCTGGGCTGTGATGGACTGGTGGACTGTCCAGGGTGTCTCCCGCCTGCCGCCCAATGACTGCTTGGATAGGCTCCAGCATCCCTGTGACCTGAATTCGGATAAGCGGCTTGGATAATGGATGGACTGATATTCATTTTTGGTAACACTTTAGTATGGGGAACATAAAAAAACGTAATTATTCGTGAATTAGTAATGACCAAGATGTCACTTTAGTATGGGGAACAAATTCTAAGTAACAAACACTTAATTTACAGTAATTTAACACTATGAACACTTGTAGTTTTGTGTGTTGTTATGTAAGAACAGACCATACTCATTAAGTGTTAGTAAGGGAGAATAACTCTTCTTGTGGTACTACCACCTTATAAAGGCCATACTAAGCAAAGCATATTGAGATGGTACTACTAATAAGCAATACTTCTGAGGTTATAGAGGGAAAACTCATAGTTAATGGCTTACTGGTGGTATAATAAGGCCATGCAGAATAAGGCATTAATGAGTACGTAATAATGACCAATTAAGAGCCAATATGTTGCTAATTTGCATGCTCATAAGCACCTAATTAATGGTGACTACGTTCCCCATACTAAAGTGTTACCTCATTTTTGTATGACAGCTTTTTTGTATTACATTTTTACATTACCAGTTTGCAAGCTCACAACTCCCTCACTTGATGGTGTGCTTGTTTGTGTCTTGGGTCTGTGGTATAGTAACTGTAGACAGTAGTTTCCCTGGGATAGTATTAGCCTGAAATCCCTTAGCTGGGAAGTTTACAGCACCTAATTCCAAGGATTTGACTTGGCTTCCATTTATTCAGACCTTCCCCTCAAAACAAAGCCTCATTGTCTATAGTCTCCTATTATCCACGGCGCTCTAAATTCCCCCATGAGTACGCATTGTTACAGCCCTGCCGGCCCTGCCTTCAAGTTGAGCAAACAAGCGGCTCAAATAAGAATCTGCTTAATACAATCTGACCAGTGTGTAATCTCTTTAGAACAAGCTTTGCCATTGTTATACATCTAATTTATGATCCACAGTCTGAAGTCTCCTGAGTGCAAAGAGGAAATTCCCGTTTTGCTATCCCAAGCAATATCCATACCCATCTAAACAACTTAGGGACGAGGGCCATTATAGAAGCGACTCGTTATTGGGGAAGATGTTGCAGCTTCACATCACCGGTAGAACAACGTTTTAAGTACACAGAGCCAGTGTGTGTACTGTGACATCGGATATTAGGTCGGGTTTTGTATCCCTGTAATAGAATTAGTGTTTGTATTGTTTACTACGCAACATGATCAGCATTAAGAGAGGTCTGTATAGCCGACTCTCAAACCCGCTAAACCCACAAAGCCGCAGCAGCAAACTAATGTAGGATACAATGACAGCACAGCAGGGTTGGGTTCTCTTGTGTCTCAGACTCGGAGGGAGTGGAGCCAGGTCTTTGCAGAGCTCACTGAACTGGCAAGGAACCAGTGCATTACAGCACAGTTGTTTAGCTACAGTTCAATTCTCGCTTTCTGTTGTACAGCCTTGTAACTTGAAAGGCAGCTCCGAAACATCATGTAGCCGCTTGAAAATAACCAACTAGTAATGACTTCTTCAAAGATACAAGTCATGCCCTTCTCAAACACACTGCTCCTCAGCAGGAAAAAGTCCAAAGATGAACCACACCAAATTAATATTTCAAGTACCAGGGCATCCGGGTAGCGTAGTGGTCTATTCCATTGCCTATCAACATGGAGAAGGCGGTTTGAATCCTCGTGTTACCTCCGGCTTGGTCGGGCGTCCCTACTGACACAATTGGCAATGTGTGTGGGTGGGAATCCAGATGTGGGTATGTGTCCTGGTCGCTGCACTAGCGCCTACTCTGGTCGGTAGGGGCACCTGTTTGGAGGGAGGGGGAACTGGGGGGAATAGCGTGATCCTCCCACGCGCTACGTCCCCCTGGTGAAACTCCTCACTGTCAGGTGAAAAGAAGTGGCTGGTGACTCCACATGTATGGGAGGAGGCATGTGGTAGTCTGCAGCCCTCCCCAGATCGGGATCAGCAGAGGGGGTGGAGCAGAGACTAGGATGGCTCGGAAGAGTGGAGTAACTGGCTGCATACAATTGGGAAGAACAAGGGAGGGAACAAGTACTTTCATGCTAGTACCATACCACACCATACCTTCATGGCAGTACCATACCACACCATACCTTCATGGCAGTACCATACCACACCATACCTTCATGCTAGTACCATACCACACCATACCTTCATGGCAGTACCATACCACACCATACCTTCATGGCAGTACCATACCACACCATACCTTCATGGCAGTACCATACCACACCATACCTTCATGGCAGTACCATACCACACCATACCTTCATGGCAGTACCATACCACACCATACCTTCATGGCAGTACCATACCACACCATACCTTCATGCTAATACCATACCACACCATACCTTCATGGCAGTACCATACCACACCATACCTTCATGGCAGTACCATACCATACCATACCTTCATGGCAGTACCATACCACACCATACCTTCATGGCAGTACCATACCACAACATACCTTCATGGCAGTACCATACCACACCATACCTTCACGCCAGTACCATACCACACCATACCTTCATGGCAGTACCATACCACACCATACCTTCACGCCAGTACCATACCACACCATACCTTCATGCTAGTACCATACCACACCATACCTTCATTCCAGTACCATACCACACCATACCTTCATTCCAGTACCATACCACACCATACCTTCATGCCAGTACCATACCACACCATACCTTCATTCCAGTACCATACCACACCATACCTTCATGGCAGTACCATACCACACCATACCTTCATTCCAGTACCATACCACACCATACCTTCATGCCAGTACCATACCACACCATACCTTCATGGCAGTACCATACCACACCATACCTTCATGGCAGTACCATACCACACCATACCTTCATGGCAGTACCATACCACACCATACCTTCACGCCAGTACCATACCACACCATACCTTCATGCTAGTACCATACCACACCATACCTTCATTCCAGTACCATACCACACCATACCTTCATTCCAGTACCATACCACACCATACCTTCATGCCAGTACCATACCACACCATACCTTCATTCCAGTACCATACCACACCATACCTTCATGGCAGTACCATACCACACCATACCTTCATGGCAGTACAATACCACACCATACTTTCATGCCAGTACAATACCGCACCATACCTTCATTCCAGTAACATACCACACCATACCTTCATGGCAGTACAATACCACACCATACCTTCATGGCAGTACCATACCACACCATACCTTCATGGCAGTACCATACCACACCATACCTTCATGGCTGTACCATACCACACCATACCTTCATGCCAGTACAATACCACACCATACTTTCATGGCAGTACAATACCACACCATACCTTCATGGCAGTACCATACCACACCATACCTTCATGCCAGTACCATACCACACCATACCTTCATGCCAGTACCATACCACACCATACGTTCAACAGCTCCAGTACAGTAAGCAAGGCTGCAGGTCTCCATGTTGTCAAATGGCCGATATCTCACCGTGAGATGAAATTCCCCTTTCTAGCCCCTTGGTAGATCATTGGGTCATCCTATTATGTTCTACAGTTGAGTGTGAAATAGGGGCTTGATGCTCAAGAATTACCAAAAGTGTGGTTGTTCTAAAGTTAAAAAAAGGTTTACACATTGGATATTATTAAGCCGAGCATATGAAACATAAAGAGGCATCATTGAAGGCATATTCAGGTTATGCAGCTGCGACACCATCAACAGTGCCATCACAGTGTAACAATGACCAATGTGTGCATTTTCAAGGTCTTCTCCTGGATATCATAAAATAGTAAACAAATAAATAAAGGGCAAAAGAACAAGAAAGATATCAATAAAAACTAAAAAAGCTATGAAAACTACCACAGTGAAAACTTTATGTGGCAACAATTCAGTTTTTTACGTGTATGGCTTGTAACATAGCTGCTTTGGACAGTTTTTGCCAGTGGTTATCTTATGTGTTATCTTGTGTGTTATCTTGTGTGTGTGTGTGTGTGTGTGTGTGTGTGTGTGTGTGTGCTGCAGGTGGGTAACCTGGGCCTGCTCTTCATGCTGCTGTTCTTCATCTACGCTGCCTTGGGGGTAGAGCTGTTTGGAGAACTGGGTGAGTTGCACACAACAGAAAATTGGCCTGTCCTAAGAACACATCACATTATTTGTGCACTCAATACAAAATGTGTGGACCGCGCTGCATGATGGTGATCAGGTGTGGCAGCACAGGTAAATGGTGAGACACAGTTTGCTCTTATTAAAGGAGAAATCAATCTACAAGCAGCATTTGCACTTCCATAACATATGACAGTTAATGAACGACTTCCTGGGCATCCAGGTAGCGTGGCGGTCTATTCCGTTGCCTGCCAGCACGGGGATCGCCGGTTTGAATCCCCGTGTTGTCTCCGGCTTGGTCGGGCATCCCTACAGACACAATTGGCCATGTCTGCGGGTGGGAAGCCGGATGTGGGTATGTGTCCTGGTCGCTGCACTAGCGCCTCCTCTGGTCGGTAGGGGCACCTGTTTGGAGGGAGGGGGAACTGAGGGGGATAGCGTGATCCTCCCACGCGCTACGTCCCCCTGGTGAAACTCCTCACTGTCAGGTGAAAAGAAGCGGCTGGTGACTCCACATGTATGGGAGGAGACATGTGGTAGTCTGCAGCCCTCCCCGGATCAGCAGAGGGGGTGGAGCAGAGACCGGGATGGCTCGGAAGAGTGGGGTAATCGGCCAGATACAATTGAGGAGATAAAGCAGGAAAAATAAAAATCCACAAAATAAATAAATAAATAAATAAACAAACAAACATATATATTTAACTACCCCCTTTGTGTCTCTGTCTCTTTGTTTTTGATCTTTCATCCTCCCTGAAACATCCTTTGTCCATATCTGCCATACCTCTTTCCCCCTCTTTCAACGTCCCGTGGCTCTCTTCCATCCTTTCTTGTCTCATTCACCGTACACGCCAACCCGTTTTTCCCAGTGTGTAACGAGGACTACCCATGTGAGGGTATGAGTCGTCACGCCACCTTTGAGAACTTTGGCATGGCCTTCCTTACTTTGTTCCAAGTCTCCACAGGCGACAACTGGAACGGCATCATGAAGGTACCGCTCCACATCTACTCCTGGGGGTTAGGGGTGGTTGGTAGTTTTATCAGGAATGTGTTCATGTTGTAAGGCTTTCTGGACTCGAGCTTAGCTGTTTGTGCACCGTAAAGCACCTGGTGAACATGTGAGCAGATGGTGGTTCTCTGGATTTTAGTAGTTATTTCATGTTGAAGAAAATTCATTGAAATATCCAAACTTAATGAAGGAAGTGGATTAAGATTCAGGATGGATTTTCAACATAGCATCCTCCCCATGTCATTATTCTTGCTTTTATGCAAAATATATTAATATCAGGAGCTCCTCAAATAATCTAGTGGAAGTTAACGAACTATGAGTGGACATTCACTTGGAAATAGGTTGTAAATACCAACTGAGGCAAATGAGGAGGTCATCGTGTCAATGGACCCGGTCTACTGGGGTATTTCAGCTGCGTTGTGTGAGACGAGCTGAATTTCTGAGTCTCAAATTCAGGGTAAGGCATGAATAAGTGTATGAGCATGGTTTTAAAATGTGCGATGCAGACAGATTACAGCACTTATAAAAGAAGAAGAGAATTTTACAAGAATAGAATCACAAGTTGTGTTTGTTTGTCTGGATTATGGTTGTTACACTACAGCACAGAAACTACCAAGTCTTGCCCGACCTCATCTCCATCAAGGAATATAACCAAAGCTTCATTAATTCCTGCAATAGATTAGCCACTGGGATCTAAATAAAATCAGCAGGTAAAGCGTACCGTACTGTTCTAGACACCAGGTAGAGAAGAACTTTAACGCCATTCTCCCATGTAACCTGGATAAACTCCAACGCATGCAAAAAGACACAAAATAAAAGATATACAAGAAAAGTTAGTGTGGGCATCCGGGTAGCGTAGTGGTCTGTTCCGTTGCCTACCAACATGGGGATCGCTGGTTCGAATCCCCGTGTTACCTCCAGCTTGGTCGGGCGTCCCTACAGACACAATTGGCCGTGTCTGCAGGTGGGAAGCCGGATGTGGGTATGTGTCCTGGTCGCTGCACTAGCGCCTCCTCTGGTCGGTTGGTCGCAGCGCCTGTTTGGGGGGGAGGGGGAACTGGGGGGGATAGCGTGATCCCCCCCATGCGCTACGTCCCCCTGGTGAAACTCCTCACTGTCAGGTGAAAAGAAGCGGCCGGTGACTCCACGTGTATGGGAGGAGGCATGTGGTAGCCTGCAGCCCTCCCCGGATCAGCAGAGGGGGTGGAGCAGAGACCGGGACGGCTCGGATTCGGGTAATTGGCCGAGTGCAATTGGGGAGAAACGAGTAAAAGATTCCACAGAAAAAAGTTACTGTTATTGGGGGAAATTCACTGACTTAATATTCACTGAGAAAAAAAGGTAGAAAAAGAGAATAAGCTAAACAAGCACGAACTTGAAGGAAATCGTGCTCAGTCTGAAACATGCACTTTCATTTTTCCCATGCCTATTTCACCCAAGCGGTGCGTGACAACCCAGGACAAGGGCCCACTCAGCATTGGGAGTTTGTAAAGCTTGCCACACACCACTTTCCCAAAACACACCTACCTACCTCCCATTCACCAACACTGAAACTCCTCCGCACATACGACTGGCGAGGGGAGCGGACAGCGTAACGGATTGTGATGGGGGCGGGCTATGAAGCACACGGTGGATTCAGGGCGTGAAAAGGATGCAGGTGGGGCATGAAGCAGGCCAGCAGAGCCACCGCTCAGTGCAAGACCCTGTCGTTTTGCTGTCAGAGTACTACAGCGCCTGTGCTGCGGGGAGCACGCGTTCAGGCTAGAGCCGCTTTGGTTGATTTAAGAGCCGGAGGGGGTGCCGTGCACTTATGACAGGGGAGGAGAGGGGAACATGACGGAGGAGAAAGAGGAGAGGGACGAGGGCAGGGGTGAGATGGGAGGATGCTTAGACAGCAAAGACTTGTAATGACGGAGAGAAGAGTGGAGGAGGGAGACTGGGGACAACATGAGAAGAGGGAGAGAGCGAGTCTTCGTGCCATCTGTTCCCGAGGGGGGAAATTAGGGCCAAACTGAATGAGACAAGCAGGAATAAAGCAGCATGAGCGAGAGCGCCATCGAGGGTGGAGACGCAAAAAGGTTGAAGGAGCAATCATTTATAAGGAAAATAAAACAAAGGCGGAGGGGGCAGAAAGGAGAGATATGTGTGAGGGATCACAATTTGTAAATGTCACATCTAGTAGTTAGATAAGAAAGACCAGCTTCAGCTCCGCGGGCTGGTGCTTCTGTGTGGTCACAGTTCAAATCAGACACTTGTCAATTCAGTTCACTTCTGACTGAACTCTGTCTGTACATGTTAAAACCAAGGCAGAATAAACAGAAGAAGACTGAGACATGAACATATCTCTCCAGATGAGGAAATAATGGCCCGGGCCTTTTGGCTCGAGCAAAACACAATTTAGCATGTGATCACACGAGATGTCAGGGATGCAAGGATCCAAGTGGCCTGCAACACACGTATTCGCTCATTTAAGAAGAATGACCCTCATCTAGTTCATCAGCATAATGGCTATAGAGCAGTGCCGACTGATGCAGCTGGATAAAGGCTGTGCAATACGTGGGCACCTCTGCAGGATCGGCGGCCAGGCTGCATGAGTGCTGCATGCTCAAAATCCTCTTCCATTTTGAAATGAGAAGCAAATATATTGTTTTGTTGGCTTGTTTGTTATTGTGACAACAGTGTACTTTTGTACAACTGTGTACTTTGCATCCCTGACTTTCCTACTCCCCCCCCCCCCCACAAGGATACGTTGCGGGAGTGCCCGCCGGACCACGCCACCGACGTGGACTACGCCTGCAACCCCAGCCTTCAGTTCATCTCGCCCATGTACTTTGTCTCCTTTGTGCTCACCGCCCAGTTCGTGCTCATCAATGTGGTGGTGGCCGTGCTGATGAAGCACCTGGACGACTCCAACAAGGAGGCCAAAGAGGAGGCGGAGATGGACGCGGAAATTGAGCTGGAGCTGGCCCAGGGCACCCTCTGCTGCATGGGCGCCCCCGGCTGCGGGGGTGGGGCAGGGGAGAAGGGAGGATTGGCCACCGTGGGAGGAGGAAGAGGAGACGTTCCAGAGGGACGCATTAAGCAGAGAGGAGGGGCAGGGGGAGAGAGGGGAGAAGGGCCGAGGAGGATGTGTCACATGGCCACCACGCACCCGGGCCCACACAACTCTACTGACTCCAGCCAGGAGCTGTACTCACCGGCACAGGTGAGTCAAGTGTGTGTGTGTGTGTTTGTGTGTGCGTGTGTGTGTGTGTGTGTGTGTGTTTGTGTGTGTTTGTGTGTGCGTGTGTGTGTGTGTGTGTGTGTGTATTCGGCTGTCTGTACCTGTAATGTTGTGTTCACACCAAACACGAAGCAATTCTTTCATGCGATGAGATAACATATAAAGTCAATGCAAAGATGCGACTTTGCGTGTATTCGCCAGGCAACGTCAATACACGAATTTCACGTCATTCACGTATTCGCGCAAGTTGACAATATTCACTTTGAGCGAGAAACATACGTGACGCTGTGTCGCGAAAGCTTATCAATGTTGAGATTCTCCTGACGTCCTAGCGAGTCAGAAAATGGCGAACAAGCTGATCGTCGTGGGTTCACGTATTCGATCCTGCGGCCAAACTTGCGAGAGTAACACAATTAAAAATAAATGATCCTGCAATCAAACTCACGCACATATAGCGAGGTGAAAATTCGCTTCGCGTTTGGTGGAAACACAACATGAGTCATCTTTTCTGTCACTACATGTCTTCCGGCAAATCGGTCAGTTTGCGTTTCCTCCTACATCATCAGTGCATTAGTTATCAGTCCTCCTACAGTATCAATACATTACTTATCAGTCCTCCTACAGTATCAATACATTACTTATCAGTCCTCCTACAGTATCAATACATTATTTATCAGTCCTCCTACGGTATCAATACATTAGTTATCAGTCCTCCAACAATATCAATACATTACTTATCAGTCCTCCTACAGTATCAATACATTACTTATCAGTCCTCCTACAGTATCAATACATTAGTTATCAGTCCTCCTACGGTATCAATACATTAGTTATCAGTCCTCCTACAGTATCAATACATTACTTATCAGTCCTCCTACAGTATCAATACATTACTTATCAGTCCTCCTACAGCATCAATACATTAGTTATCAGTCCTCCTACGGTATCAATGCATTAGTTATCAGTCCTCCTACGGTATCAATGCATTAGTTATCAGTCCTCCTACGGTATCAATACATTAGTTATCAGTCCTCCTACAGTATCAATACATTAGTTATCAGTCCTCCTACAGTATCAATACATTACTTATCAGTCCTCCTACAGTATCAATACATTAGTTATCAGTCCTCCTACAGTATCAATACATTACTTATCAGTCCTCCTACAGTATCAATACATTAGTTATCAGTCCTCCTACAGTATCAATACATTAGTTATCAGTCCTCCTACGGTATCAATACATTAGTTATCAGTCCTCCTACAGTATCAATACATTAGTTATCAGTCCTCCTACGGTATCAATGCATTAGTTATCAGTCCTCCTACAGTATCAATACATTAGTTATCAGTCCTCCTACAGTATCAATACATTAGTTATCAGTCCTCCTACAGTATCAATGCATTATTTATCAGTCCTCCTACGGTATCAATACATTAGTTATCAGTCCTCCTACAGTATCAATACATTAGTTATCAGTCCTCCTACAGTATCAATACATTAGTTATCAGTCCTCCTACGGTATCAATGCATTAGTTATCAGTCCTCTTATGGTATCAATACATTAGTTATCAGTCCTCCTACAGTATCAATACATTAGTTATCAGTCCTCCTACAGCATCGATTTATTAGTTATCCATGCATTAGTTGTCCATGCATTAGTTATCCATGCATTAGTTGTCCATGCATTAGTTATCCATGCATTAGTTATCCATGCATTAGTTATCCATGCATTAGTTATCCATGCATGCACAGCCTGCAAAAAAACCAGCGGGGAACTTTTTCTGGAGTGAGTTTAAGTGGAACCAACATCACGGAGTGATTGTGAGAAATCATTCTCTTCCTTTCTTGTAAAGGGGATTAATAGAATAGAATAGGATTAATCGCTGCTCCTTGATTACGTTCATTTTTCTTTAACAGGCTTTTTGTTTAACTAATTTGTCCCGTTTGTTCTTTTACTTTTGGCTTTGTGAGGAGGAGAGAGAGTGCACAGAGGGCAAGTCAATTATTCAGAGAGAGAAAGGAGACCAAAATAAAAAGAGAGACAGATGTTAAGCAACGCCCTGGCACTAAATAAGCGTAATCATTACCGAAGTGCAGTTGTGTTGATGGATGGATGACTGCTAAAGACACGTCAAACAGCCTTCTGTGAAGTTTAGGGTGTGGAGAGCCACAAAAGTGACCTAAAAGTCCAATGATGAGAGGGTGGGTGACAGCCACTTGCTTTAGGATACAGACTGATTCCAAGCAGGATGTCAAAATGAAAATATTCCTCATATTTCGGCAACATGTTGGAAAAAATACTTTGTAGATTGATGAAGCCACAAGAGGGGAGGGAGTAGAAGAGTAGAAGAGATGGGAAGAGATGGTTTGTTGAGACAAGACACACATGGGGAGAGAGAGAGAGCGAGCAAGAGAGATAATGGTAAGTTCAGTGACAATTATTTAATGGCAGTAATTAATTTCTACGATAACGAGTTAATAATAACGATACATACCACGATATAGGTCGTTCATATCATGATAACGATGCATACCACGATATAGGTCGTTCATATAACGATAACGATACATACCACGATATAGGTCGTTCATATAACGATAACGATGCATACCACGATATAGGTCGTTCATATTATGATAACGATACATACCACGATATAGGTCGTTCATATCATGATAACGATGCATACCACGATATAGGTCGTTCAAATAACGATAACGATGCATACCACGATATAGGTCGTTCATATAACGATAACGATGCATACCACGATATAGGTCGTTCATATCATGATAACGATACATACCACGATATAGGTCGTTCATATCATGATAACGATACATACCACGATATAGGTCGTTCATATCATGATAACGATACATACCACGATATAGGTCGTTCATATCATGATAACGATGCATACCACGATATAGGTCGTTCAAATAACGATAACGATGCATACCACGATATAGGTCGTTCATATAACGATAACGATGCATACCACGATATAGGTCGTTCATATCATGATAACGATACATACCACGATATAGGTCGTTCATATCATGATAACGATACCTACCACGATAGAGGTCTTTCATATCATGATAACGATACATACCACGATAGAGGTCGTTCATATGATAACGATGCATACCACGATATAGGTCGTTCAAATAACGATAACGATGCATACCACGATATAGGTTGTTCATATCATGATTATGATACATACCACGATAGAGGTCGTTCATATCATGATAACGATGCATACCACGATATAGGTCGTTCATATCATGATAACAATACATACCAAGATATAGGTCCTTCATATAACGATAACGATGCATACCACGATATAGGTCGTTCATATCATGATAACGATACATACCACGATATAGGTCGTTCATATCATGATAACGATGCATACCACGATATAGGTCGTTCAAATAACGATAACGATGCATACCACGATATAGGTCGTTCATATAACAATAACGATGCATACCACGATATAGGTCGTTCATATCATGATAACGATACATACCACGATATAGGTCGTTCATATCATGATAACAATACATACCACGATATAGGTCGTTCATATAACGATAACGATGCATACCATGATATAGGTCGTTCATATAACGATAACGATACATACCACGATATAGGTTGTTCATATAACGGTAACGATGCATACCACGATATAGGTCGTTCATATCATGATAACGATACATACCACGATAGAGGTCGTTCATATCATGATAACGATACATACCACGATATAGGTCGTTCATATCATGATTATGATACATACCACGATAGAGGTCGTTCATATCATGATAACGATACATACCACGATATAGGTCGTTCATATCATGATAACGATACATACCACGATATAGGTCGTTCATATCATGATAACGATACATACCACGATATAGGTCGTTCATATAATGATAACGATGCATACCACTATATAGGTCGTTCATATCATGATAACGATACATACCACGATATAGGTTGTTCATATAACGATAACGATGCATACCATGATATAGGTCGTTCATATAACGATAACGATACATACCACGATATAGGTCGTTCATATCATGATAACGATACATACCACGATATAGGTTGTTCATATAACGATAACGATGCATACCACGATATAGGTCGTTCATATCATGATAACGATACATACCACGATAGAGGTCGTTCATATCAAAAATAATACACTGCTACACCACGAAACAAAGAACTCCATGTCAGACAAGTAGCTGTTTCCACCCAGTGTGGCAGAGCTACTACAATTTTCTCAGAAAACTAATTTGCTAGATGAGTTTCAAGAAAGGAGGGATCACTTAAGCTGCTTTAAAAATGTTAACACTGAAACTGTAAGGCAAAAGCTCACATCTTAAATTGTTTCGACGAAATGGTGCATCAAATGTAATGCACCACCCTCAGCACCCAAGGCTTCGGCGCTGAGGTGATCTGGATCTGGGCTCACACAACAATCACTGGGGACGTTTGTTTTTTCAGATGTGAACAGGAGTTTAACAGTCCAATCACATGATGGGATGGGGTGTCCAGGTGGCGTGGCGGTCTATTCCGTTGCTTACCAACATGGGGATTGCTGGTTCGAATCCCCGTGTTACCTCCAGCTTGGTCGGGCATCCCTAATTGGCCGTGTCTGTGGGTGGGAAGCTGGATGTGGGTATGTGTCCTGGTTGCTGCACTAGCGCCTCCTCTGGTTGGTTGGGGCACCTGTTCGGGGCGGGATGGGGAACTGGGGGGAATAGCGTGATCCTCCCACACGCTATGACCCCTTGGTGAAACTCCTCACTGTCAAGTGAAAAGAAGCAGCTGGTGACTCCACATGTATGGGAGGAGGTATGTGGTATAGTGTGCAGCCCTCCCCAGATTGGCAGAGGGGGTGGAGCGGCGACCGGGATGGCTCGGAACAGTGGGCTAATTGGCCGGGTACAATTGGGGAGAAAAAAAAAGGTGAGGTAGGATTTTTCAGAGATGACCACAGTGTTTGTGGTTGTCTAGCTCACAATTTAAACGCTATCATTTGTTTGCAGAGAACTTATAGGAGTTCATGCTTTTGCCATTTGAAATGTGTGTGTGTGTGTGTGTGTGTGTGTGTGTGTGTGTGTGTGTGTGTGTGTGTGTGTGTGTGTGTGTGTGTGTGTGTGTGTGTTTGAGGGAGAGTCAGTGTTTGTGTGTGGGCACACTTGTGCCAGTGAAATCATGCATATACGTATGTATATATATATATATATATATATTTACTGTGTGCGAATACTGGCGCTTTTTTAACCTTTATGGTGGTTTGTGCGTTTCCCTCCGTGTTCTTGTGTCCTTGCATGCCTGCATGTGCACTTGTTTGCACCTGCGGGCCATACTGGTCTGCCCGCCTGCGTCCGTGTGTGTTCGTCTCCGTGCGGGTATGTGTGTGTCTGTTGTGTTCCAGGAAAGCCAGTGGCTGGACAGCTTGTCTCTACTGATCAAGGACACGTTGGAGGGGGACATGCTGATGATTGACAACCTGTCCGGCTCGGTCTTCCACCACTACTCCTCCCCTCTGCCCGTCTGCAAGACCTGCAAGGTGCGCACTCAAGAGGTACCGTCCTGGGCACATCTTCGCATGGACACACACACCAACACATGTATACAGAAGCATGCAGGAGGGAGGATGAGCTGACCACAGGTGTGTGAAGGCAGACGTGGTCCGTCATCACCACCAAACATCAAATCACTGTTAGAAACCCCATGTGGTGAAAACACGAGGTTTTCACCACAGACCTCTGGGTGGCCCTTTAGTAAGGCTAACGTCTCACAGGTGAATGTATGCAGAGGGTCTTTTGGATAAGCAGCGTGGGTGTGAATTGAATCCCCAACCTCAGCAGTGTCAGTGCCTCGTTGCACACAGGACCAGCTTGTTTCAGGCCGGGCGCCGAATGAACATTGACCAGAGACATGAAGTGAATTACTTCGATGCACACTAGCTCCCAAAACCCTGTCGAAATGCCCTCCCTGACGACAAAACCCTGTCGAAATGCCCTCCCTGACGACAAAACCCTGTCGAAATGCCCTCCCTGACGACAAAACCCTGTCGAAATGCCCTCCCTGACGACAAAACCCACTTCACGAGAGAAGTTGCTCTGCACGGCCTACGAAGTGGAACAAACTACCTGAGCAAACGCACACGCAGGAGTTTGCATCAGAATTGGCCCACATGCATCAGATTTGGAGCCAAGGCATGCATCCACACAGTAACATCCATTTGCTTGCACCCACACAGGGGTGGCACCACACACAGTGGGCTTCATTCATCATGCAAGACAGTTGGGGCTGACGGCGTTGATGATATTTATCTTTTGCAAATCATTTCAAGTGGGGTTTTTTTTGTAAAATGTATCCATTTCATATCGTCACCTTCTTAAAATAATGGCCTAAGTCATATTTTCAAGTTTTAAAAAAAAAACAGAATAAACTGAAACTGAAACAAAATTTGTCAGTTTATTCTGTTTTTTGAAAAACTTGAAAATATGACTTAGGCCATTATTTTAAGAAGGTGACGATATGAAGTATGTCAAACTAGTACTTGCATCACCTGTCACAACTGATCCATGTATGGACGTGTGGATAAATGAGGCCCGCTGCATGCAGGCCACACCCACATGCATTCAACACTGATCCATGTATGGACGTGTGGCTAAATGAGGCCCGCTGCATGCAGGCCACACCCACATGCATTCAACACTGATCCATGTATGGACGTGTGGATAAATGAGGCCCGCTGCATGCAGGCCACACCCACATGTATTCAACACTGATCCATGTATGGACGTGTGGCTAAATGAGGCCCGCTGCATGCAGGCCACACCCACATGCATTCAACACTGATCCATGTATGGACGTGTGGATAAATGAGGCCCGCTGCATGCAGGCCACACCCACATGCATTAAACTCTCTTGCAAGTACTGCTGATGTGCATGCATGCATGCAAGCACCCACACGCTCCCAGAATTGTGTTTTCTGAATATACGCCGAGTAAACTCTGATTAAAAAACATGCATACTCTCTCCCTCTCTCTGTCACACACACACACAGTCACACACACAGTCACACACACACACACACACACACACACACACACACACACTGCTAGTGTTGTCCATCACAATGATAAGGTGCAGTGGGTCAGCTCAAAAAGAGCAATAACTGGGCTTAAAGCCTCCTCAACTGTCACTCCTCCTTCATGCCTGTCTGCAGATGCTTTCAAGCCATCAACCTGTCCCCCCTTCTTTTACATGCTCGCCCAGTCCATCCATCCACCCAAACTCCATCTCCCCCCCGACTAGCTGATTCATTGTGTCCAAGGCAACGTGCAATGTTTTTTTCTTTCCGTCATCTGCGTCCTTCATCCACATGCCATCATGAACGTGGGCCTTTGATTTGTGTGTCTGTGTGTGTGTGTGTGTGTGTGTGTGTGTGTGTGTGTGTGTGTGTGTGTGTGTGTGTGTGTGTGTTATTTAAAGACTTATCGATCTCTCACCTTTTGGGGATGTGTATAATGTGAGCTTGTTCAGAGAGCAAAGGGTATTTTTAGCATATACATAATATACATCATACCACCTCCTCATAGTCACACTCCATCTCCATCCACATCATACTACCTCCTCATAGTCACACTCCGTCTCCTTCTACATCATACTACCTCCTCATAGTCACACTCCATCTACATCCACATCATACTACCTCCTCATAGTCACACTCCATCTCCATCCACATCATACTACCTCCTCATAGTCACACTCCGTCTCCTTCTACATCATACTACCTCCTCATAGTCACACTCCATCTACATCCACATCATACTACCTCCTCATAGTCACACTCCATCTCCATCCACATCATACTACCTCCTCATAGTCACACTCCGTCTCCTTCTACATCATACTACCTCCTCATAGTCACACTCCATCTACATCCACATCATACCACCTCCTCATAGTCACACGCCATCCACATCATACTACTTCCTCATAGTCACACTCCATCTCCTTCAACATCATACTACCTCCTCATAGTCACACTCCATCTCCTTCAACATCATA
Organism: Lampris incognitus; assembly: GCF_029633865.1. Classification (NCBI taxonomy): domain Eukaryota; kingdom Metazoa; phylum Chordata; class Actinopteri; order Lampriformes; family Lampridae; genus Lampris; species Lampris incognitus. Next base: position 59,159,259 of record NC_079220.1, read on the forward strand.
CTACCTCCTCATAGTCACACTCCATTTCCTTCTACATCATACTACCTCCTCATAGTCACACTCCATCTACATCCACATCATACTACCTCCTCATTGTCACACTCCATCTACATCCACATCATACTACTTCCTCATAGTCACACTCCATCTCCTTCTACATCATACTACTTCCTCATAGTCACACTCCATCTCCTTCAACATCATACTACTTCCTCATAGTCACACTCCATCTCCTTCAACATCATACTACCTCCTCATAGTCACACTCCATTTCCTTCTACATCATACTACCTCCTCATAGTCACACTCCATCTACATCCACATCATACTACTTCCTCATAGTCACACTCCATCTCCTTCAACATCATACTACCTCCTCATAGTCACACTCCATCTCCTTCAACATCATACTACCTCCTCATAGTCACACTCCATCTCCTTCAACATCATACTACCTCCTCATAGTCACACTCCATCTCCTTCAACATCATACTACCTCCTCATAGTCACACTCCATCTCCTTCAACATCATACTACCTCCTCATAGTCACACTCCGTCTCCTTCCACATCATACTACCTCAACATAGTCACACTCCGTCTCCTTCCACATCATACTACCTCAACATAGTCACACTCCATCTCCTTCCACATCATATTACCTCCTCATAGTCACACTCCATCTCCTTCCACATCATACTGCCTCAACATAGTCACACTCCGTCTCCTTCCACATCATACTACCTCAACATAGTCACCCTCCATCTCCACATCATATTACCTCCTCATAGTCACACTCCATCTCCTTCCACATCATATTACCTCCTCATAGTCACACTCCATCTCCTTCCACATCATACTGCCTCAACATAGTCACACTCCATCTCCTTCTACATCATACTACCTCCTCATAGTCACACTCCATCTCCATCCACATCATACTACTTCCTCATAGTCACCCTCCATCTCCTTCTACATCATACTACCTCCTCATAGTCACACTCCATCTCCATCCACATCATACTACCTCCTCATAGTCACACCCCATCAACTTCCAAATCATACCACCTCCTCATAGTCACACTCCATGTCTTTCCACATCATACTACCTCCTCATAGTCACACTCCATCTCCATCCACATCATACTACCTCCTCATAGTCACATTCCATCTCCTTCAACATCATACTACCTCCTCATAGTCACACTCCATTTCCTTCTACATCATACTACCTCCTCATAGTCACACTCCATCTCCATCCACATCATACTACCTCCTCATAGTCACACTCCATCTACATCCACATCATACTACCTCCTCATAGTCACACTCCGTCTCCTTCCACATCATACTACTTCCTCATAGTAACACTCCATCTCCTTCCACAACATACTACCTCCTCATAGTCACACTCCATTTCCTTCTACATCATACTACCTCCTCATAGTCACACTCCGTCTCCTTCTACATCATACTACCTCCTCATAGTCACACTCCATCTACATCCACATCATACTACCTCCTCATAGTCACACTCCATGTCCTTCAACATCATACTACCTCCTCATAGTCACACTCCATCTCCTTCAACATCATACTACCTCCTCATAGTCACACTCCATGTCCTTCAACATCATACTACCTCCTCATAGTCACACTCCATCTCCTTCAACATCATACTACCTCCTCATAGTCACACTCCGTCTCCTTCCACATCATACTACCTCAGCATAGTCACCCTCCATCTCCACATCATATTACCTCCTCATAGTCACACTCCATCTCCTTCCACATCATATTACCTCCTCATAGTCACACTCCATCTCCTTCCACATCATACTACCTCAACATAGTCACACTCCATCTCCTTCCACATTCAATTCAATTCAATTCAATTCAATTTTATTGTCATTAAAAACAGTGTGCAGACACATGTTAAAAATGAAATGAGGGCTGTGTTTTCACCAAACAGTGCAAAACAGACACAGACAAACACAGAAAACACAATATAAGATACACACACATGAAGACCAAAAGCTAAAAATAAGTTAAAAAAGACCTGGAGTACAAAATATTTAACAATATCTACAGACATTCAGTGGGTAGCCAGGTTCAGGTGGGCAACAGCTTGTGGAAAGAAGCTGTTTTTGAGCCTGGTAGTGCGGGCTCTGAGGCTCCTGTAGCGCCTCCCAGAGCACAGGGGGGAGAACAGTCCATGGTTGGGGTGGGTGGGATCTCTGCTGATGCTCAGACCCCTTCGAAGGCAGCGTTTGTGATAAATGTCTTTTATGGCTGGGAGCTGGGTACCGGTGATATGCTGGGCCGCCTTGACGACCCGCTGCAGAGCTTTCTGGTCTACTGAGGTGCAGTTGCCGTACCACACTGAGATGCAGATGGTCGCAGTGGTAGAAGTTGGTGAGAATTTTGGGGGGTAGACGGGCGCTCCTCAGCCTCCTCAGGAAATGCAGGCGTTGTTGGGCCTTTTTCACAAGGGCCTGGGTGTTTAATGTCCACGGAAGGTCCTTGCTGATGTGGACTCCAAGGAATTTAAAGCTGGAAACACGCTCCACTTCCACCCCATTGATGTGAATGGGGGAGTGGCTGCAGCTTCTAGACCTCCTGAAGTCCACAATCAGCTCCTTTGTCTTCTGCACATTGAGGACAAGATTGTTGGTAGTACACCATGATGTGAGGTGCTGAATCTCGTCTCTGTAGGCCATCTCGTCATTGTTGGTGATACGGCCAATGACTGTGGTGTCATACTACATCATACTACCTCAACATAGTCGCACTCCATCTCCTTCCACATCATACTACCTCAACATAGTCACACTCCATCTCCTTCCACATCATACTACCTCAACATAGTCACACTCCATCTGCGTCTACATCATACTACCTCAACATAGTCACACTCCATCTCCTTCCACATCATACTACCTCAACATAGTCGCACGCCATCTCCTTCCACATCATACTACCTCAACATAGTCGCACTCCATCTGCGTCTACATCATACTACCTCAACATAGTCACACTCCATCTGCTTCTACATCATACTACCTCAACATAGTCACACTCCATCTGCTTCTACATCATACTACCTCAACATAGTCACACTCCATCTCCTTCCACATCATACTACCTCAACATAGTCACACTCCATCTGCTTCTACATCATACTACCTCAACATAGTCGCACTCCATCTGCGTCTACATCATACTACCTCAACATAGTCACACTCCATCTCCTTCCACATCATACTACCTCAACATAGTCACACTCCATCTCCTTCCACATCATACTACCTCAACATAGTCACACTCTATCTGCTTCTACATCATACTACCTCAACATAGTCACACTCCATCTGCTTCCACATCATACTACCTCAACATAGTCACACTCCATCTCCTTCCACATCATACTACCTCAACATAGTCACACTCCATCTGCTTCTACATCATACTACCTCAACATAGTCGCACTCCATCTGCTTCCACATCATACTACCTCAACATAGTCACACTCCATCTCCTTCCACATCATACTACCTCAACACAGTTGCACTCCATCTCCTTCCACATCATACTACCTCAACATAGTCACACTCCATCTGCGTCTACATCATACTACCTCAACATAGTCACACTCCATCTCCTTCCAAATCATACTACCTCAACATAGTCACACTCCATCTCCTTCCACATCATACTACCTCAACATAGTCACACTCCATCTCCTTCCACATCATACTACCTCAACATAGTCGCACTCCATCTGCTTCTACATCATACTACCTCAACATAGTCACACTCCATCTGCGTCTACATCATACTACCTCAACATAGTCACACTCCATCTGCGTCTACATCATACTACCTCAACATAGTCACACTCCATCTCCTTCCACATCATACTACCTCAACATAGTCACACTCCATCTCCTTCCACATCATACTACCTCAACATAGTCACACTCCATCTGCTTCTACATCATACTACCTCAACATAGTCGAACTCCATCTCCTTCCACATCATACTACCTCAACATAGTCACACTCCATCTCCTTCCACATCATACTACCTCAACATAGTCACACTCCATCTGCTTCTACATCATACTACCTCAACATAGTCGCACTCCATCTGCTTCCACATCATACTACCTCAACATAGTCACACTCCATCTCCTTCCACATCATACTACCTCAACATAGTCACACTCCATCTCCTTCCACATCATACTACCTCAACATTGTTGCACTCCATCTCCTTCCACATCATACTACCTCAACATAGTCACACTCCATCTGCGTCTACATCATACTACCTCAACATAGTCACACTCCATCTCCTTCCAAATCATACTACCTCAACATAGTCACACTCCATCTCCTTCCAAATCATACTACCTCAACATAGTCACACTCCATCTGCTTCTACATCATACTACCTCGACATAGTCACACTCCATCTCCTTCCACATCATACTACCTCAACATAGTCACACTCCATCTGCTTCTACATCATACTACCTCGACATAGTCACACTCCATCTGCTTCTACATCATACTACCTCGACAATGTTTTCAAGACAACTGGCAAGGACTTTTTTTTCTTCAAAACACCTGGGTGTGTTTTATGTATGTGTTTGTGTTTGAGTGTGTATGCTGATATGTGTGTGTGTGTGTGTGTGTGTGTGTGTGTGTGTGTGTGTGGAGGTGGCTCTGGATGAGCAGTAGTTGATGTTTATTACTCGCTGATTTAAACAGGAGCTTGAACCTTGGTTAGTAGACGTGGGTGATGTAGGTTTGGGCTAGACTAAGGTGTTGAGGGAAGTCATAGGTAGGATTTTCACAAACTCATTTGGTCACATTGAAAGGAAAAACATTTGCCCTTAAAGACCTTGTGACATGAAAATTGTATATTCACTTGGAAGATTGACCTAACCAGAACGTTCTCTAAAGAGACTATAAATAAATTAATAGACTACTTGTTTAATTTGTATGTGGAGAATCATAGTTTCATTTTCTAGTTGAGCTGTAATTCTCATTTCACCGGGTCTTTAAAGATGGTACCAAGCAAAACTCACCTATCACTGCAATTCTCAAATCCATCAACTTCTTTGCCATACCCCCCCCCCACTCCCCTTTCTGTTCTTGGGGCCCGGGTTAGTGGTAATGTATTGCTACATACAAGCTGTGACTATCTCTTCATGAACCTCCTTGTCTTTCTTACCCCCCTATCTCAGTCCCCCCCTCGTTTGTCGTGCCCTCTAACTCTCACATATTAACAATCATGCAGATGACTTACATGTGTGTGCGCATACATTTTACACATGCACATGGTCATATATATATATATATATATATATATATAACTTTGTTTAAAGAAACACTCCATGGTAGAGAAAATGCTCAATAAACAAGGAGCAAAATAATCCAGTGAGTCAAGTACATTATTTATGAGACAGTACAAACCTGTTTCATGCCATAAGCAATCATCAGCTTGACTCACTGGATTATATATATATATGTATGTATATATATATATATACACAGCGCATTACTGCGGTCTCTTTCTCTCCGGCCTGTGTGCAGTTTGCCTCCTCCGTTATCTGCGTAGCTTCGGGAGGCTGAGTTGATGATGATTAAATGAGGTTATTGCTGTTTGAAACCTCACGTTCGTCCCTTTTTCTTTACCGATCATAATTTGCCTGTTTGCTGTCGTCTGATTGATTTCTTTTCAGTGAAGCGTGCTCGAGGTTTCACTTTTTACTCTTGTTGTTGCATTTAAGGCTGGTGACACACCACATGACAGAAGAGACTGCGAAAAGATTGAACATCACACTCACTTAGCGACCGACCGGTATTCACAGATCTTTATCCTCTTGCGTCGCTGAGGTGCTTCCACTTGACAGCAAGTTAAATGTGATTTATCACACACTCAGCAAGGAGATACAGACAAGGATTACAACAACACACAACCAAAGCATGGAGTCTTTCTGACTTAAAGAAAGATTGACATAACTATTGTAAAAGGTAACATGCAGTCATAATGTAGAGACACGGGGGGGGGGGGGGGACACAAAAAACAAATTGCCATCAGTTATGCTTGCTCAAGATGTGGACCGGGAAACGTAAGTACACCAGGCTGACTGAGCAATGGGTGGAGCTTGCAGAGGGAGGTGGAGGGGGAAATAATGGGCGTACATTTGTACTCACTTGTAGTATTTTTGTGCCCCCTCACCCCAGCAGCATCTGCAAGGAGTGAAAGGGAAAAGTGAGGTGGTTTTAGGTAGGTGGGGGTTAGGTAGGGACCTGATGGAGGCGTTACAAAATGACAACACATTCTCGTCCCATACTCAGATACATTGATGTGACTGACAAAGCAGTGATATATTAGGCATCTGTATGAGGCGTGGTGGCTGGTTCCATAGACTCCAGTGTGAAACTTGCGCCCTGATTTTTGAATATTAATGATACAGCACCATGGTGGTGCAGTGGTTAGCACAGTCGCCTCGCAGCAAGAAGGTCCTGGGTTCGAGCCCCGGGGTAGTCCAACCTTGGTGGGTCGTCCCGGGTCGTCCTCTGTGTGGAGTTTGCATGTTCTCCCCGTGTCTGTGTGGGTTTCCTCCGGGGGCTCTGGTTTCCTCCCACAGTCCAAACACATGTAGGTCAGGTGACTCAGCCGTACTAAATTGTCCCTAGGTGTGATTGTGTGTGTGTGTGTGTCCGCCCTGTGATGGACTGGTGGCCTGTCCAGCGTGTCTCCCCACCTGCCGCCCAACGACTGCTGGGATAGGCTCTGGCATCCCGCGACCCTGAGTGAGGACAATGGATGACATGCAGATTCAGAAGTGGTAAGGTTAGGTTTGGCTAGGTTCTGGGTTAAGGCGACTGGTGGATAACCCGCCGTATCTCATACAGATGCAAAAGCCATCATTATCCTGCCATGTCTCCTGCAGTAGATGCCTACGGGTAGCCTTGGTGTCAGCCACTTTGTCAATATATGATGGCATGGAATGAGAATGGGCTCAGAATGATTAAATTGATCTGTTTATCTATTTGTGAGAACGTGAAGAGAAAACACAAGTGAAGATGAGATTTGAATCCGATAAGATCACAGTCAACAAGTAATCATGACATGCAAAGGTATAGCCCATGTTTTTCCCCCCACCACTTCCCTGCACAGGCTGTGAAGCATATTGTACCACGTCTAATCTGACTTGCAGGACGTACTAAAGAAAAGTGACCCCAGCCTCGTGATCTTTCTCAGACATGATTAACTGACGTGAGTTCCTTGTAGCAGATCAGGATGGCAGAGATTGAGCAGGCGTCGTTGCGGTCGG